>NC_042969.1:66732558-66825058 GCF_901001165.1 Salmo trutta | reverse complement strand
TAGGTACTGGGTCTGTTAGGTACTGGGTCTGTTATGTACTGGGTTTGTTAGGTACTGGGTCTGTTACATAGTCAGTCTGTTAGGTACTGGGTCTGTTATGTACTGGGTTTGTTAGGTACTGAGTCTGTTAGGTACTGAGTCTGTATGTTATGATGAAGTCTAGGCCTCTTGTCATGTTCCCTCTTCTGTGTTTTTTAGAAATGGGGTCCAGCCATGTGTACTATGACCCCAGGCATTGGATATGGCTCTCAGATGGGGGATTCTATTATCCGTTTCTTAGTATCTGTGGGAAAACAACCATGCTTCTGTCTGTGTTATTAAGTCATTTGCCAGACAATGGATAAACTACACCACTACTCAGGGCAGTATTTCTGTTTAATGTATTTGAAATATGTATTTCAATTACGTTTTTGCATATTTTGTCATTTGTATTTCACTGGCCTGAACTACAGTCCGATCTATTTTATAACAAGATACTTTAGAGAGCATGATTTATTTTGTTTTTTGCTTACTTGAAATGTCTTTTTTGTATTTTGATAGACTTTCATGTATTTCATATTTTATTTATATAAATTGTTGGGGGTATTTTATGACAAGATACATTTTGATGTATCTTTGCCCATCTCTACAGCTATTCACATTTTTATTCAAATATTATGGTCTCATTCGGGGGTTAATAATAATATCTAACATGCTTTGCAAGTGTTAATTTTTACCCTTCACATTAGCATCTTGGTCATTTAGCTTCTATAGCAACTTACAGTCAGTGCATTCAACTAATGTAGAAAGAGGTAAACAAGCACATTAGCACAGTGATAGCAAGTAAAACACTTTTTTACCGTTACTGAAAATGTTGAGGTTAAGGGGGTACTTGCAAATGTATTTTGTATTTTGAAAATACAAGATACAATACTTGTATTTTAAATCAATGCTTTGCAAAAGTATTATGTATTTTATTTTAATACATTGGTCTTTATGGTATTTTGTAATTGTATTTTGTAATTGTATTTTGTAATTTTTGCCCATCTCTGCCACTATTCAACATATGACCCTTGGGAATAACATGTTGAAAAGGGGAAAGAGACTATGTTTGAACCTTTCTGCAAGATTGGTGGATGATGATGGATTGCATTTCTGTAACCATATGTTACTTGGTGTGAAGACGAATGTTGACATGAGTAATTAGACTCACATTACAGCCTGTGTGTGAGATTAATGTCTGGTTTAATGTAGTGTTATGATGGCATCTGTCTTTTTGCATTTAAAAAAAATCATTGCATGACTGAATATGAGGGCTGCAACTGTATAACTGCCCTGGCTTGATCTGTCCCTTTTGCAATACCATGTAATTAGATTGAGTTGGGGTTGCTATAGGGAAGGAATCCATACTACACATTGTTTTTACTTTAAGGCAATTCCATGATAAAAGAGAAATGCTGAGAATTAGACTTTTCTCTTAAAAATGTATGTAAAAAAAAGATTGTCAAATTAAACAAACAGTACAACTTTGTTTGTTAGTGTTAGTGAATGGATAAAGGGTAGATAAATGTAAATTCTATGGTAACAGAGTGATGCTGTAGTAACACAGTGATTTTCAGTGGAAATTGTTAAAAGTAGTCCTTGTGCATATAGTTATATGGTTTGTTTAACTTTGCAATCACTGGTTTTTATTTTACATGCATTTTAAAGTGAAAAATCTGAGTCTCAGCATCACTCTGTTACCATGGAATTGACGTTTATCTACCCTTTATCCATTCACTAACACTGTGAACAGGGAGAGATTAATGGTTGTTAATTGGGCCACAGGAGGGTCTGTATGTAACAAAATGTGGAAAAAGTCAAGGGGTCTGAATACTTTCCCGAATGCACTGTATACAACCTAATTCTCACAATTATATTCACGTCATCATACTGTATCTACTATACATCCCTACCAACTCAATTACATATCAATCTAAGCAAGCATTATATGGTACCTGCCTCCACATACAGTATTAATCATTTACAGCTGAGGCACAGTAAGAGAGCACACTTTACAGCATTATTCTAAAATTGATTCAATTGTTTTTTTCCCTCATCAATCTACACACAATACCCCATAATGATAAAGCAAAAACAGGTTTTTAGACACATTTACATAAGTATTCAGACCCTTTACTCAGTACTTTGTTGAAGCACCTTTGGCAGCAATTACAGCCTCGAGTCTTCTTGGGTATGACGCTACAAGCTTGGTACACCTGTATTTTTTGCAGATCCTCTCAAGCTCTGTCAGGTTGGATGGGGAGAGTCGCTGCACAGCTATTTTCAGGTCTCTTCAGAGATGTTCGATCAGGTTCAAGTCCGGGCTCTGGCTGGGCCACTCAAGGACATTCAGAGACTTGTTCCGAAGCCACTCCTGAGTTGTCTTGGCTGTGTGCTTAGGGTCGTTGTCCTGTTGGAAGGTGAACCTTTGCTCCAGTCTAAGGTCCTGAGAGCTCTGGAGCAGGTTTTCATCGAGGATCTCTCTGTACTTTGCTCCGTTAATCTTTCCCTCAATCCTGACTAGTCTCCCAGTCCCTGCTGCTGAAAAACATCCCCACAGCATGATGCTGCCACCACCATGCTTCACCGTAGGGATGGTATTTATTTTATTTTATTTATTTATCCTTTATTTATCTAGGCAAGTCAGTTAAGAGCAAATTCTTATTCCAAATGACGGCCTAGCAAAAGGCAAAAGGCATCCTGAGGGACTGGGCTGGGATTAAGAAGAAAAAATAAAATACAAATACAGGACAAAACACACATCACAACAAGAGAGATACCACAAAACTACATAAAGAGAGACCTAAGACAACAACATTGCATGGCAGCAACACATGCAACACAGCATGGTAGCACCACAACATGACAACAACATGGTAGCAACACAACATGGCAGCAGCCCAACATGGTAGCAGCACAAACATGGTACAAACATTATTGGGCACAGACAACAGCACAAAGGGCAAGAATGTAGAGACAACAATACATCACGCGAAGCAGCCACAACTGTCAGTAAGAGTGTCCATGATTGAGTCTTTGAATGAAGAGACGGATATAAAACTGTCCAATTTGAGTGTTTGTTGGGGCTCGTTCCAGTCGCTAGCTGCAGCGAACTGAAAGAGAAGCGACCCAGGGCGAACCAGTGCTTTGGGGACCTTTAACAGAATGTGACTGGCAGAACGGGTGTTGTATGAGGAGGATGAGGGCTGCAGTAGGTATCTCAGATAGGGGGGAGTAAGGCCTAAGAGGGTTTTATAAATAAGCATCAATCAGTGGGTCTTGCGATGGGTATACAGAGATGACCAGTTTACAGAGGAGTATAGAGTGCTGTGATATGTCCTATGAGGAGCATTGTTGGCAAATCTGATGGCCGAATGGTAACATCTAGGTATTGGCCAGGTGATAAGCGGTACCTGGTTTCCTCCAGATGTGACGCTTGGCATTCAGCCAAAGAGTTCAATCTTGGTTTCATCAAAGCATAGAATCTTGTTTCTCATGTTTTGAGAGTCCTTTAGGTGCTTTTGTTAGCAAACTCCAAGCAGGCTGCCGTGCCTTTTACTGAGGAGTTGCTTCCGTCTGGCCACTTTACCATAGAGGCCTGATTGGTGGAGTGTTGCAGAGATGGTTGTCCTTCTGGGAGGTTCTCCCATCCCCACAGAGGAACTGTGGACCTCTTTAAGAGTGACCATCGGGTTCTTGTTCACCTCCCTGACCAAGGCCCTTCTCCCCCAATTGCTCAGTTTGGCAGGGAGGCCAGCTATAGGAAGAGTCTTGGTGGTTCCAAACTTCTTCCATTTAAGAATGATGGAGGCCACTGTGTTCTTGGGGACCTTCAATGCAGCAGACATTTGGTACCCTTCCCCAGATCTGTGCCTCGCCACAATCCTGAGCTCTACGGACAATTCCTTCGACTTCATGGCATGGGTTTTGCTCTGACATGCACTGTCAACTGTGGGACCTTATATAGACAGGTGTGTGCCTTTCCAAATCATGTCCAATCCATTGAATTAACAACAGGTGGACTCCAATCAAGTTGTAGAATCATCTCAAGGATGATCAATGGAAACGGGATGCACCTGAGCTCAATTTTGAGTCTCATAGCAAAGACTTATGTGAATAAGGTATTTCTGTTTTTATTTGTTTTATTTTCTTGCTAACTTTTCTAAAACCCTGTTTTCGCTTTGTCATTATGGGATATTGTGTGTAGATTGATGAGGAAAATGTTTTATTTAATCCATTTTAGAATAAGGCTGTAATATAACATTTTTGGGAAAAGTGAAGGGGTCTGAAAACTTTCCGAATGCACTGTACAATCATACTCAGGAAGCTTGGGACATTTTATGTCATAACTTCTAGTCCCACCTGCGGGACACAGCCAGTGAAATATCAGGGCGGCAAATTCAAAACAACAAAATGTCATAATTCAAATTTCTCAAACATACAACTATTTTACACCATTTTAAAGATACACCTCTCCTTAATCCAACCACATTGTCCAATTTCAAAAGGCTTTATGGCGAAAGCATAAAGTTAGATTATGTTAGGACAGTGCCAACACAAGAAAAACCACACAGCCATTTTCCAAGCAGGAGAGGGGTCACAAAAACCATAAATACAGCTAAAATTAAGCACTAACCTTTGACGATCTTCATCAGATGACACTCCTAGGACTCAATGTTACACAATACATGTATGTTTTGTTCGATAAAGTTCATATTTATATCCAAAAACCTCATTTTACATTGGCGCGTGATGTTCAGAAAATATTTTGCCTCCAAAACTGCCAGTGAATCAGCACAACAATTTACAAAAATACTCATCATAAACGTTGATAAAATATTCAACTGTTATTCAAAGAATTATAGATAAACATCTCCTTAATGCAACCGCTGTGACAGATTTCAAAAAAGCTTCACTGGGAAAACACACTTTGCAATAATCTGAGTACGGCGCTCAGAAAAATACATCATACAATACAGATACCCGCCATTTTGGAGTCATCTAAAATCATAAATAGCATTGTAAATATTCACTTACCTTTGATGAGCTTCATCAGAAGGCACTTCCAGGAATCCCATGTCCACAATAAATGTTGTTTTGTTCGACAAAGTCCATAATTTATGTCCAAATACCTCCTTGTTGTTTGCGCGTTCAGTAAACTACTCCAAATGTAGGAAGCGTGCTGAAAATTTCACGACGAAAAGTCAAAAAAAGTTATATTTACGTTCATAGAAACATGTCGAATGTTGTATAGCATCAATCTTTGGGGCCTTTTTAACATAAAACTTCAATAATATTCCAACCGGACGATTCCAATGTCTTGAAAAACGTTATGGAACACAGCTACCTCATCACGTAAACACGCGCCAATGAACTCATGTCATTTTCTGAGTCACCAACTTCCCGGCCTTCTTGTTCGTTCTCTGTTCACTGCAAAAGCCTGAAACAAGGTTATAAAGACTGTTGACATCTAGTGGAAGCCTTAGGAAGTGCAAAATGAACCCTAAGTCCCTGTGTGTTAGATAGGCAATGACTTCAAAAGACTACAAGCATCAGATTTCCCACTTCCTGGTTGGATTTTTCTCAGGTTTTTGCTTGCCATATGAGTTCTGTTATACTCACAGACATCATTCAAACAGTTTTAGAGACTTCAGAGTGTTTTCTATCCAAATCTACAAAAAAATATGCAAATATTTGACTCTGGGCATGCTTTTCATCCGAAATCGAAAATACTGCCCCCCATACCTTAAAAAGATAAGGGGCCTACTTTGATGATTCTACTGAGCTGCTGAGAAACAGGGACAGCAGCTCACAGTGGTCTGGTCAACATCTTATCTGATTCTATTGAAGTGATTATCCCTAAGTACTCCACTAAAACTAATTTCAAATCATCTTGGAAAAAGAACTGCAGGCAAAGGCGTATGAAGTACATGCCAACCAATGTTCTGTATAAATCACTCTTATCGTGGCACTGCCCTTCCTTTGCCCTGGGTGCAGTTTGTTATAGTTACATGTGGTAATTTCTGTGGATTTCCCTTAAAATATGTACCCTGTTTATCTGTTGTGCCAACTGAAACAACAACATACAGTAGAAATACCAAAATTAGCCACTGAGATTAGCAAGAGATGAGCTTCATTTCAGCATATCTGTTTTTTGCATGTCTTTTGTAATCCCTTTATACAGTTGAAGTCAGAAGTTTACATACACTTAGATTGTAGTCATTAAAACTCATTTTTCAACCACTCCACAAATGTCTTGCTAACAAACTATAGTTTTGACAAGTCGGTTAGGACATCTACTTTGTGCATGACACAAGTCATTTTTCCAACAATTGTTTACAGACAGATTATTTCCCTTATAATTCACTGTATCACAATTCCAGTGGGTCAGAAGTTTACACACACTAAGTTGACTGTGCCTTTAAACAGCTTGGAAAATTCCAGAAAATGATGTCATGGCTTTAGAAGCTTCTGATAGGCTAATTGACATCATTTGAGTCAATTGGAGGTGCACCTGTGGATGTATTTCAAGGCCTACCTTCAAACTCAGTGCCTCTTTGCTTGGCATCATGGGAAAATCAAAAGAAATCAGCCAAGACCTCAGAAAATAATTGTAGACCTCCACAAGGCTGGTTCATCCTAGGGAGCAATTTCCAAACACCTGGAGGTACCACGTTCATCTGTACAAACAATAGTACGCAAGTATAAAACACCATAGGACCATGCAGCCGTCACACTGCTCAGCAAGGAAGAAGCCACTGCTCCAAAACCACCATAAAAAAGCCAGACTACGATTTGCAACTGCACATGGGGAAAAATATAATACTTTTTGGAGAAATGTCCTCTGGTCTGATGAAACAAAAATAGAACTGTTTGGCCATAATGACCATTGTTATGTTTGGAGGAAAAAGGGGGAGGCTTGCAAGCCGAAGAACACCATCCCAACCGTGAAGCACGGGGGTGGGAGCATCATGTTGTGGGGGTGCTTTGCTGCAGGAGGGCCTGGTGCACTTCACAAAATAGATGGCATCATGAGGCAGGAAAATTATGTGGATATATTGAAGCAACATCACAAGACATCAGTCAGGAAGTTAAAGCTATGGGTCATCCAAATGGACAATGACCCCAAGCACACTTCCAAATTTGTGGCAGAATGGCTTAAGGACAACAAATTCAAGGTATTGGAGTGGCCATCACAAAGCCCTGACCACAGTCCCATAGAAAATTTGTGGGTAGAACTGAAAAAGTGTGTGCGAGCAAGGAGGCCTACAAACCTGACTCGGTTACACCAGCTCTGTCAAGAGGAATGGACCAAACTTCACCCAACTTATTGTGGGAAGCTTGTGGAAGGCTACCCGAAAAGTTTGACCCAAGTTGAACAATTTAAAGGCAATGCTATCAAATACTAATTGAGTGTATGCAAACTTCTGACCCACTGGGAATGTGATGATAGAAATAAAAGCTGAAATAAATAATTCTCTCTACTATTATTCTGACTTTTCACATTCTTAAAATAAAGTGGTGATCTTAACTGACCTAAAACAGGGAATCTTTACTAGGATTAAATGTCAGGAATTGTGAAAATCTGAGTTTAAATGTATTTGGCTAAGGTGTATGTAAACTTCTGACTTCAACTGTATAAAATATAGTAAATCCTCTTGAAATAATACATGTTTTTACCTGAAATCTGTCTTCAATTTAACTGAATTGCTTTATCTTTTCAAAGTTATCTCTGAAAGAGGATCACATGCGTTCAAGACCTGAGGCCTATTTTTACAGTATAATGTCATTTGTTCGTTTACTGTCCATTTTCTGGGGTTAGAAATAAAACCTCCACTATGGTGGGCAAATATTAAACAGGAATTATCCTAATCTCTGGAACTAAATACTATATAACACTAAAACACAATATGAGATTGGACATGCTCATATACAGTGTGATGGTAATCAGTCTGATCAAAGTAAATCTGAGATGTGAGCCGATCTGCAAATGGAAATCACAGCAATGCCAAACACAGTAGTTAGTTGTTGCTAGGCAATGTCACACATCCAGCTCACATAGACTTCCAGACAAACACCTACACAGATGCACAGTACCCATACCAGAGAAATACACACCCACACCTACATTCAGACAAAAGCCGACAGCCCAGCCTAAAATGATGTGAACTCCTCAATTTCTCCAAGCTATCACACTATGATTAGTTTCTCCAACACGTGTAATAGAAATCTATATTGTATGAACATAAAATAATATTGATTAGACAAAGAAATGACATCTTCTTCTAAATGACATAGTGCTTGCACTGTATCGAGGTGTCATAACCACTCCCGTCACCGTTAAGATAACAACATGTAAAGACAATGAACAAACACTGCATTTCTAGAACCACTGATTGTAACAATGAGAGGGAGACAGACAGTTTTATGTAAATAAAGCGATATTGCAAATAATTTGTCAAATCCAACTCTTACCATTTCATCTGTTTGGCTCCCATGCTGGTTAGTTGCACTCTTAACCTCCCATTCAGCCTCTGCCCTGCATGTGGGTGATGCTGCCCTAGTCAGTCAGAAACATAGCCCCCAAAACAGACCCAGCAGCAGGGGTGGGAGCAGCACTGGCAATACTAAACCAGCAGACTGAGCCTCCACGTCGCACACACTACTGTGTTCAATCTGCAATAACAGCTAACACCATGTTCAAACCCTCTCCAGCATATTCCCTACATACAGCTATAAATCCTAACCAACAGCCCTGGATTCTTCTCCAAATCACTCCCTGGAAGAACCCAATGGAAATCCTGGCTCAATCCCCCCAGCCCGTGGCAGAAGGGAGAGGATTGGTGTTCAGGCTCACCAGCGGCTGCCTAGTTTTTCAGAACACACTCCCCCTGTGGCTGAGCTCACCAGCTCCCATTCACAAACACAATGTTTGTGTTCCTTCTAGAGGAGAATTCCTGCAGCTCTCCTCCTCCATATATTTTCTCTCTTGCTTTCTCTCTCCCTCAGCCTATATCTCCCTCCCTCCCTCCTCACAGTCTTTCTCGTGTTCAGCCGCACAGGCTTTTTCCCTGTCCCTTGTTCTTTCAGTGAGCAGCAGGGCTGTCAGACATAGCTCTGTCTGAGTGTTTACCCTCCCCCTCCCACTCTCTCTTTCTTACCTCCCCCTCCCACACTCTTCCCCTCTCACTAGAGGAGGAGGGGGCCTGTATGTCCTGCTAGCTGAAATGGGGCATATCTCCTTTACATTGGTCTGCTAAGCTACAGTATATTCTAGGCTAACACTGTGTGGTATGTGGTTTCCAACTGAGGCATTTTTGGCTGACACAAAATCACAGGTTTGTATGGAGCCACGTCAAACAAGTTGAAGCATGTGTCAGTAATGATATATTATCTCAGTCAATAACTTGAACAACCAGATCGAGGACACTGGGCCATATAATGCTTAAGCATTGATAATAATAGTATTTTAAAGCTATAATGATAGCATGTCACATCAACTCTATGATTTGAATAAATAAGCATATGTTTTCTATTAGATCAAATACTTACAACCTGAGTTTAAAGACATTTATTTTATGTTTGTATTTTTGGATTGGAGACAGATAGGACACTTGCACAGTACAGTATTATCAGCCTGACCAAAACTGTGGGAAACTGGGATCATATTGGTTTGAATTAGGGAGGCAATGAAGACAAAAGGCTTTGTGTGACATGGAATGCTAATGATACGTATTTACTCTTTTGGGCCCTAGCAGCAGCAGCAGGCAGAGTACAGCGGAAAGGGATTGAGTTGTTCTTCTAACTAAAACTAAGTAACATATAGTATTTTCTACATGCCTTGTAAACAACAGGTGTAGACTAACAGTGAAATGCTTACTTATGCATCCTTTTCCAACAATGCAGAGTTAAAGATAAAGATAAAAAATGTAATACAAAATGTAAATATTGACAAGAGGAATAAATACACAGTCAATAATGAAAAATAACATGGTTATATACAGGGAGTACCAGTACCGAATCTATGTGCAGGGGTACAAGGTAATTGAGGTAGCTATGTACATATATGTAGGGATAAAGTTACTAGGGAACAGGATAGACAATAGACAGTAGCAGAAGCGTATGTGGTGAGTGTGAAAGTGTGTGAGTGTGTGTGTGTTTGTGGCAACAGTAGGCATAAGGTGCGCATATTATGTGTGTCTGGTGGTGTGTGTGTGTGTGTGTGTATGTGTGTGTGTGTGTGTGTGTGTGTGTGTGTGCGTGTGTGCGTGTGTGCGTGCGTGCGTGCGTGCGTGGGTGTGTGTGTGTGTGTGTGTGTGTGTGTGTGTGTGTGTGTGTGTGTGTGTGTGTGTGTGTGTGTGTGTGTGTATGTGTGTTGGGATGTCAGTGTAAGTATGTGTGAGTGTGTGGGTAGAGTCCAGTGTGTGCGCATAGAGTCAGTGCAAGATAGTTAGTGCAGAGAAGGGGCAATGCAGGTATTCCGGGTAGCCATTTGATTAGCTATTTAGCAGTCTGTTTAAGCAGTTTTATGGCTTGGGGGTGGAAGCTGTTCAGGGTCCTGTTGGTTCCAGGCTTGGTGCACTGGTACTGCTTGCCATACGATAGCAGAGAGAACAGTCTATGGCTGAGGTGGCTGGAGCCTATGACACTTTTTTGGGTCTTCCTCTGACACTGCCTGGTATAGAGGTCCTGAATCACAGGGAGCTCGGCCCCAGTGATGTACTGGCCCGTATTAATCACAGTCTGTAGTGCCTGCGGTCGGGTACCTTACAGTTGCCATACCAAGCGGTGATGCAGCCAGTCAAGATGCTCTCAATAGTGCAGTTATAGAACTTTTTGAGGATCTGAGGGCACATGCTAAATCTTTTTGACCTTCTCAGGGGGAAGAGGCGCATCCCTTGACAAAACTGTCTGCTGTTGTTATAAAACCCATACCTTGCTACCACCCTAAGCATCAGTTAACAATAAACAGTTTCTCAAACACAGCTCATTGCTATCTGTTTTATATTGTGTTCATAACAGTATGAAAAGTGTAGCACACTTCTATATACAACGGTAGTACAACAGTTCACAATGCAAAAGACTGAGGACATTCTCTCAATACTGCTTTGCGCCTACACTGAAAAGTTACTGATGGGCCTTCTGTGTCGTTGTGTGTTAAACCATCTGTGCTCATTAGGAACTATGTTATTGTTAGAAATACAGTCAATCATAATAGGCTACATAACCTACTACAGGTAATCATTGCATTTTCTTCAGATGACATCAGCCCTATAGACCTAGGTCTGATTAATAGAGTGGATTGTGGCTAGTGAGATGCCAAGTAGCTTGGCCTTTTAGAGCCATTTGACTAGAATTACCAATGAAGAACAACTGACTCACAGAGTGAATTTGTGCAGTTTTTCAATCACCACATCCAACCACCTCTTGGGGCCCTCAAACAATTTTTTTACTTCGATACCAATGATTGACAGACACATGGCCAATCAGCGTCCAAATTGTCCTGTGACGTAACAAGCCCCACATAGGCGGGATTGTGCAGCAGGATATGACGCATGTGGTTCATCTGCTACACGCCACAGACAGGGAAGTCAGCTGTTTGTGTGGTTTTAATCGTAAACGTTAAAGATCGAACGGTAATTCTGGTTAATAAATATTTAATCAAGTTTAGAATGAGCGATATAAGATTCATATCTTGAGTTTATTTCTCATCTAGCAAAGCTCTTGTTGATAAAAGTACCCGTTAGTTAACGCTAGCCAGTTGTAGCTAGGTTGTTGCGATAGTAGGTAGTACGCAAAATACACACAGTTGTAGGCAGCTGGTTAGCAACACGTTTAGCTAGCTAGCTGACTTGTCACGGACTGTTTTTGTGCAACCCAATACAATTGAATGCAGCGCTGGTGTATACAAATACACCCGCCTTGCTAAAAGCACCTGGCTAGCTAGCTAGCATCCACAACTTCTCCAATGCACCTGTCCTGACCCGTTTGCAGTGTGATCCCAGCATGTTGCTGCCAATGTAATTCAATGTAATTCAGTGTTGTGTGTACAGTACCTTATACTTCTCTAGTTGAAGGTGTCATCATGTCCAGGGTGCCGATGGGCAAGGTGTTGCTGCGAAATGTTATTCGTCACACAGATGCCCACAACAAGGTGAGTGGGGGAGTTAACTAAACTGTGTGTGTGGCTTTGCACTCTGCTGTGTACTCTCCTGATGATAGATGTCTGTTTCAGATCCAAGAGGAGTCAGAAATGTGGAAGTTGAGGGGGATGGAGAAGGGTCCGTCCACCAGCCACAGACTGATGCCACCATCTTCAAATCCATCCAGGTCCGCTAACTGTTCCAGCATTGAAGTAGTAGAGCCT
Source organism: Salmo trutta (assembly GCF_901001165.1). Classification (NCBI taxonomy): domain Eukaryota; kingdom Metazoa; phylum Chordata; class Actinopteri; order Salmoniformes; family Salmonidae; genus Salmo; species Salmo trutta. The sequence continues at coordinate 66,812,670 of NC_042969.1, read as the reverse complement.
TAGGTAGACTGATACATCAGCCGGTGATGGCAAGCTAACACTATGTACCGTCTAAGACTTATTTGGAGAATGTAAACACGTGCACGAGCTCGGCTAATATGCATGTATATGCTTCAGGTGATAGAAGTCTGAACGCACTTAAGTTACTATCGCTTTGACAAGTTGGTTTAATAATACTTACCTGTGGATATAGGTTATTGTCTCAGATTTTAGCTGCATAAGGACCAACCACCCAGACAACTGGTAGAATAAGTTCAAAAGTAATTTTATTCAGCATTCTGGCTTGCAGAGTTCCAGAGAGGAGCCTTTCCAAAAATGACATAGTCTCAGACGGTACATAGCGTTAGTGTTAGCCTGATACATCAGCAGGTGATAGCTAGCTATTTTAGACTGCATCCTGATTCACCACCCTTTTCCCAAAGTGTGCACTTGCACACTTTCAGTCCTGGATTGCAAAGCATTGTATTTGTGTAAATATTGGTTGGAGGCAGTTTCCACCATTGTTAGATCCATGACGGGAAGTGTGCAAGTGCACATTTTGAGAGTAGGGTGGAGAATCAGGATGCAGCCTTACAATAATTTAGAAGTGTGTTATATGGAACAGGTTGAAAGACATCAGAATTAGAGTTCACTATTACTCAGGAGTCACATGCACTGTGATCGTGTGGAGGATGGGTCTGTAGATAGACTGGGAGACCGGCTGCGGAGAAGAGAACACAGCTCTGGCCAGGACGAGAGGGAGGCACGCTACTGGACCAAGAAACTCTATGACTTCGAAGCCAATGATCCAGACAGGTGCGTGTACCTTTTCTATCTACAACGCTGTAGTAATATATCCTCGTGAGTTTGAGTTGACAAACGACGACATGCTATGAAAGGTGGATCTCGTTGGTACTGTGCATGTTTCCTCTACAGATGGGGACACAGCGGTTTTAAGGAGCTATACCCAGAGGAGTTTAAAAGTGACTGGTATGACATGAACTGCATTAATATGAAATACCATGTCTCATAACAGTAGTAGCTGTAGTAAAGATCTCACTATTTGCTTCGATACAAGAAATGTTGCATTGTTATAATGCCTGATTTGTCTTTTCAGGGAAAGAGACTGTGGCGATGATCAGAATGGGCATTGCAGAAAGAAAAAGACTAAGTCCAGACTTAAAACAGCCAAATCAAAACATCTGAAGAAGTCCTCCAAGAAGAAGAAGAAGAAGAAGAAGAAGAAAGAGGAAAAGAGGACAGGTGAGTCAGACGGTGAGTCCAGCAGCGACAGTGTCAAACAGAAGAGGAAAAGCAGCAAGAGCAAACATAAGAGGAAAAAGAGTGAGAGAGAGGAGGAGAGCAGCTCAGAGGAGAGAGGGAAAAGGAGGAAACGACAGATGGACTCCCACAGAGACTCAGGACCAGAGTCACACAAGAAGAGGAAAAACTGGAAAGCAGGAGAGGACAAATCAGAGGACAGTTCTGTGGATTGAGCCTTTTTCCATTGGCAGCCAGTAACCTGTAACTTCATACTGCTTCCTTTCAGTTGTCTATCTCAAAGCTTTCACAGTTACACCCCATTTCCACTTGAGTCCAATGTTTCCCACTAGATTTCTTGTGAACACGGCCATCACTATAGCTAGATATGTTTGTGATTTATCCAATGACAAGACACCTGAGGAATTGGCCAAAGTACAAATACAACTTTTGAACAGACCTACTGGCAGGGGAAAGCATATTGTTCTTCGCTTTACACCTTTCCTCTGCAATACTCTTTTGTGTTGTACTTCTTTCTGTGTACTGCTGAGCACAAACCTGTGTTCTCCCCTTGGGCATTCTTCACAGTAATACCTCACCTCTTCTGTTACTGGTTCTGCTCCAGCTGCAGTGCTCAGATAGTGAGCTGACACTGCACAAATATGGACTCAGAAAAGCCACCTCATGACAAACTGACTGTAGAGCCATGTCTCATAGTTAGTGTCCAGGCTTTACTTTAGCTGTTATATTATGGAAAATTGTCATTTTATGCAGATTTCACAACCAATTATGACAATGTCTTCTGCTTTTTTTATTCAGTATTTATTTTTTTAAACTTTTGTAATTTATGGTAGTCAGGATTTCATGGAATGTCAGGACAACATTGAAAATAAATGCATATTTGTTTGTAAAATTTACTCTGGTTATCACATCACACATTTAGACATATCACATACATGTCATGTATTGTTTTGAATACAGGATATCTACATGACTATCATTCACTATTCTCAGTAGGCCTATAGCCGTTCTATTCCATGAACATGAGCATGTATTTTACTCTTCATGCATCCAATTCTACATTAAATATTGCTTCCATATGCCCCTTTGGTTGAATCCTTCATGTGTACCATTTACAATAGAGCATTGTATTAATGGTGTACGGTTTCCCTCTAGTGTTCAGTTTCTATAGTACTCACTGTAGATGCAATGTGCAAGAAAATGGAATACATTAACACAATGATAATTTCTACATTTCTATATAAACTCATTTAATAAGAGACCTGCTGAAAAAGGTGCTATTGTCTAAACCAGGTTTGAGTTTCATTCAACGTAGAGAGCAGGCCACTGCTAGAAGGTATCTTTTCAATTTCATTCCTTTCTAGTCATCACTTTGTACAAGGTTCATTTATTATTTAGTGAAAGGGCTAGAAGGCCTAACAGTATCTACTATCCTAATGTTATCTATGGTCTGTTGTCTTCACCTGGTGGCTCAATCAGTGTAGTACACCCTGAGGAGTTAATTACTCATGGCTTTTGACAATAACATCAGAATAAAGAATTTATTTGCGAGAAAACAATACTTTTTCCGACCTGATGTTTGTATACTCTGACAACAGCTTCCTTTGAGACCATTGAAGCCTCCCACATATGTTTGTCTCAACAGGCACAAGATATATCTTAATATATATTTAATATATGATGAGATATGCCTTAATGCATATAGGCCTTCTCACTGATCCATGTGCAAGCAGCTTTCATGACATTGATGAAAGGATCCAGGATGACCATAAGAAAAGGACACAGTGCACAACCGGTACAGTTAACCCACACCAAAAAATTTAATACCCTCTCATGAGGGATAAGTGGTCCAAACCTTGTCATACTAAATAGGGAGAAGTGTGATGACACAGGTTTTTAATGTAAGAACTTGTGGCCAACACTCAAATGCTCAGTAAAAAGTTGTGACATATGACTTACTTACATAGTACACATACACCAATGTTTTTAATATACTTCTATATGTAATTTTAGTTAACTTTATCTAGACCAGCCAGATACAATACCGATTAATATCATACAGTCACATCAGGAACAATACCTAGTAATATCATTGAGTCCAACCAGCATTGAGGAGTCCACAGATTTTTCATGTCCATCCTCTCTATGCTAACATTTGAAATCGGCATGTGTATAGTTCTATAATATTTTTATTACTGTATAGACTGGTGTGATACTTGTCATCGTATCGTCGTGTCTTCGTGTGCAAAAGTCTTTGAAAGAACCCAAAGGATGATCAACATACAGGATACCTGGTTGTTCACTTTACAGTGTGATCTTTGTTTTTTAACATTAAATGGAAAACTCACATTTGCCCCACCCCTTGGCATGTAAAAAAATCTAAGCAACACTCCCCATGAAACAGGGGGAAACCATGATAGAAAGTAAGGTTTATGACTACAGTGAGCAGCATCCTCCATTTGTACATATTTTAGAATAAGGCACTGCTGCATAAAATAATGAAATGGCCAACAACTCTGTCTCTCTGGGAGTATGAGGGGAGGCAGGATGAAAGGAGACTATGTTCTTCTCCAGCAACTCTCTCTGAGAGTCTGTGTGTGTATGCATGTAACTTTATTTGTTAATGTGTAAATGTGTATGTTTCAAACTGTTGGTGTGTGTCTGTGTGTATGTGTGTGACAGCAATCCAGAGAGGCCAGGTTGCATCTCTTACACTGTGCTCTCCAGCATCCATTCAGTGCTGCTAAAAGTCACTCTCCGGTTGGCGAGCGGCGAGGACTCCACGTTGAGCTGGTTGGTGGACTTGTGCCGCCTCGTCCGCGCTCTGCGGGGGTAACTGTGGCTCTGAAATATGGAGTAGTCTCCCCCATCAAAGCTGAACCTGTGCCTAGTTCGTGCCAGCTCATTATTAAACCCCATGTTGGCCAGGGCGCTCTTCTTGTCCTTGAGCCTGGGGGCCTCCTTGGTGCCGGCGTTGGGGCCTAGGAGACACAAGGACATGGTGGAGCCCGTCAGGCTGCTGTCTGTCTGTGTGTCCTCCGACGGGGGGCCAGATCCAGAGCACTGGATGTCCAGGCTGGTCCTCTTCATCTTGTCCGTGGGCAGGGGGGGCAGCTCCACTTCCAGGACGGCCAAAGTGGTTGGAGGGGTGTCCCACTCCCTCTTGTCACTGTCCACCTTCAGCACCAGGGCCATGCACTCCTTGGCTGCCACCGGTAGAGCTTCTCTCTGGTGGCTGTCCTCAGCAGGTTGCTTGAAGGTGGAGCGTTGGAGTCTGTTCTGGCTGCCGTTGGTCTGGGAGTGCATGCTGGAGCTGACCTTGGCCTTGCTGTCCTCGGGGCTGCTGTGCGCCTTGTAGCGGATCATGAGGATGATGATAAACACCAGCACTGAAGCCACAATGATGCCGCCAATGATAATTATCATGGTGCCACCCAGAAACTGGCTGTGGATGAAGCGACACTGGCTGACCTCGCTGGCCGTGTAGAACTGGACACAGCCCACCACACGCGTGGCCGTCAGAGAGGTGATGCCGTCGTCGTACACCGCCAGGACACACAGGTCATACTCCCGGCCTGCCGCCAGGTCGTTGATCAGGAAGGTCTTACTGGTGGACGGGATCATTCTGCAGAAAAAAGGAAGGAATAAACAGGAGTGGGGAAGGTTAGCTTTGCCAGGGGAATTTTGACTGCCCCCCTCAATTACCACCAATATACGGTATGGAACAAAACCATGTCAGACACAGTGTCACACTGCATTCTCATTAACGGCATGCACATGAGAAGTGTTAACCTGACACAGAGGTGTTTGATAAACACAGAAAAGAGACAGTCATGTCAACTTAGTTCAGCTCCAGGGAGGCTTTAAATATCACCCTCATATTAGGGGCTCAAGTAAAGACAACAGTGCTGACACTTGACTTCTAGACGTGGTGACAGCGAGAAATGACTCCCCCAACATTTTATGTATACTATGATGGCAAAGGTTAAAAAGCAAGGTGACAAACAAGGTAGTGTGGAGCCTTCACATATATATATATATACACTGCTCAAAAAAATAAAGGGAACACTTAAACAACACAATGTAACTCCAAGTCAATCTCACTTCTGTGAAATCAAACTGTCCACTTAGGAAGCAACACTGATTGACAATACATTTCACATGCTGTTGTGCAAATGGAATAGACAACAGGTGGAAATTATAGGCAATTAGCAATACACCCCCAATAAAGGAGTGGTTCTGCAGATGGGGACCACAGACCACTTCTCAGTTCCTATGCTTTCTGGCTGATGTTTTGGTCACTTTTGAATGCTGGCGGTGCTTTCACTCTAGTGGTAGCATGAGACGGAGTCTACAACCCACACAAGTGGCTCAGGTAGTGCAGCTCATCCAGGATGGCACATCAATGCGAGCTGTGGCAAGAAGGTTTGCTGTGTCTGTCAGCGTAGTGTCCAGAGCATGGAGGCGCTACCAGGAGACAGGCCAGTACATCAGGAGACGTGGAGGAGGCCGTAGGAGGGCAACAACCCAGCAGCAGGACCGCTACCTCCGCCTTTGTGCAAGGAGGAGCAGGAGAAGCACTGCCAGAGCCCTGCAAAATGACCTCCAGCAGGCCACAAATGTGCATGTGTCTGCTCAAACGATCAGAAACAGACTCCATGAGGGTGGTATGAGGGCCCGACGTCCACAGGTGGGGGTTGTGCTTACAGCCCAACAACGTGCAGGACGTTTGGCATTTGCCAGAGAACACCAAGATTGGCAAATTCGCCACTGGCACCCTGTGCTCTTCACAGATGAAAGCAGCTTCACACTGAGCACGTGACAGATGTGACAGATTCTGGAGACGCCGTGGAGAACGTTCTGCTGCCTGCAACATCCTCCAGCATGACCGGTTTGGCGGTGGGTCAGTCATGGTGTGGGGTGGCATTTCTTTGGGGGGCCGCACAGCCCTCCATGTGCTCGCCAGAGGTAGCCTGACTGCCATTAGATACCGAGATGAGATCCTCAGACCCCTTGTGAGACCATATGCTGGTGCGGTTGGCCCTGGGTTCCTTCTAATGCAAGACAATGCTAGACCTCATGTGGCTGGAGTGTGTCAGCAGTTCCTGCAAGAGGAAGGCATTGATGCTATGGACTGGCCCGCCCGTTCCCCAGACCTGAATCCAATAGAGCACATCTGGGACATCATGTCTCGCTCCATCCACCAACGCCACGTTGCACCACAGACTGTCCAGGAGTTGGCGGATGCTTTAGTCCAGGTCTGGGAGGAGATCCCTCAGGAGACCATCCGCCACCTCATCAGGAGCATGCCCAGGCGTTGTAGGGAGGTCATACAGGCACGTGGAGGCCACACACACTACTGAGCCTCATTTTGACTTGTTTTAAGGACATTACATCAAAGTTGGATCAGCCTGTAGTGTGGTTTTCCACTTTAATTTTGAGTGTGACTCCAAATCCAGACCTCCATGGGTTGATAAATTGGATTTCCATTGATTATGTTTGCGTGATTTTGTTGTCAGCACATTCAACTATATAAAGAAAAAAGTATTTAATAAGATTATTTCTTTCATTCAGATCTAGGATGTGTTGTTTACGTGTTCCCTTTATTTTTTTGAGCAGTATATATATATACTTCCGACTTCAACTGTATATAAATATATATATATATATATTTTAAGTCAGAAGTTTACATACACCTTAGCCAAATATATTTAAACTCAGTTTTTCACAATTCCTGACATTTAATCCTAGTAAAAATTCCCTGTCTTAGGTCAGTTAGGATCACCACTTTATTTTAAGAATGTGAAATGTCAGAATAAAAGTAGAGAGAATTATTTAATTCAGCTTTTATTTCTTTCATCACATTCCCAGTGGGTCAGAAGTTTACATACACTCAATTAGTATTTGGTAGCATTGCCTTTAAATTGTTTAACTTGGGTCAAACGTTTCCGATAGCCTCCCACAAGCTTCCCACAATAAGTTGGGTGAATTTTGGCCCATTCCTCCTGACCGAGCTGGTGTATGGTTTGTAGGCCTCCTTGCTCTCATACACTTTTTCAGTTCTGCCCACAAATTTTCTGTGGGACTGAGGTCAGGGCTTTGTGATGGCCACTCCAATACCTTGACTTTGCTGTCCTTAAGCCATTTTGCCACAAATTTGGAAGTGTGCTTGGGGTCATTGTTCATTTGGAAGACCCATTTACGACCAAGCTTTAACTTCCTGACTGATGTCTTGAGATGTTGCTTCAATATATCCACATCATTTTCCTGCCTCATGATGCCATTTATTTTGTGAAGTGCACCAGTCCCTCCTGCAGCAAAGCACCCCCACAACATGATGCTGCCACCCCCGTGCTTCACTGTGAATGTTTACAAGGTGTGTTCATGAAACATATAATTGTTTTTGTGTTATTAGTTTAAGCAGACTGTGCTTGTCTATTGTTGTGACTTAGATGAAGATCAGATCAATTTGTATGACCAATTTATACAGAAATCCAGGTCATTCCAAAGGGTTCACATACTTTTTCTTGCCACTGTATGTGTTATTTCATAGTTGTGATGCCTTCACTATTATTCTACAATGTAGAAAATAGTAAAAATAAAGAAAAACCCTTGTGCCCCCGCACATTGACTCTGTTCTGGTACCCCCTGTATATAGCTTTGCTACTGTTATTTTATTGTTGCTCCAGACCCCCGAACAGGCCCTCATCCCCGTCATTTGCAGGAGAAAGAGACAAATATTTCGCGGAAGGAAATCAGGGTGCCTTGTGAGGATCAGGCTACGAGTGGCTAATCTCCCTTTGCCCTCCTTACTACTGACGAACGTACAATCCCTGGATAATAAAGGGATTGAGCTAAATGCACGTATATCCTAACAACGGGACATTAAAAACTGTAATATCTTACAGTATCTTTCACGGAGTCTATCGTTAGGATAGAACAGCAGCCTCTGGTAAGACAAGGGGTGTCGGTCTATGTATATTTGTAAACAACAGCTGGTGCACGATATCTAAGGAAGTCTCAAGATTTTACTCGCCTGAGTTAGTGTGGTCTACATCTTATCATGCAATACTCTATCTACCTGCAGAGTTTTCATCTGTACTTATTTGTAGCTGTCTGCATACCACCACAGACTGATGCTGGCACTAAGACTGCACTCAATGAGCTGTATACCGCAATAAGCAAACAGGAAAATGCTCATCGAGTGGGGCGCTCCTAATGGCCATGGACTTTAATGCAGGGAAACTTAAATCCGTTTTACCCAATTTCTATCAGCATGTTAAATGTGTAACCAGACACTAGCGGTTCTGGGGGGAGGGGGGCGGGGGTCAGTGCCCCTGTGACAACAATTTTGGACCCCCTTGTGCCTCCCCTAAATGTGGAGTATGAAATCATTTTTACATAACACATTTTTGCTATCGTTCAGTGAAGAAAACGATATGACAACAATAACGTCTAATGTATCTGGCCCCTCTAACAGTACAACTGGCCCCAGCTTGGCCCCCCCACTTGAAATGGTCCTTTACCGCCACTGTAACCAGAGGGGGAAAAAAACTCTAGACCACCTTTACTCCACACACAGAGACCCGTACAAAGCTCTCCCTCGCCCTTCATTTGGCAAATCTGACCATAGTTCTATCCTCCTGATTCCTGCTTACAGGCTAAAATTAAAGCAGGAAGCACCAGTGACTCGGTCAATAACAAAGTAGTCAGATGAAGCAGATGCTAAGCTACAGGACTGTTTTCCTAGCACAGACTGCAATATGTTCTGGGATTCTTCCGATGGCATTGAGGAGTACACCACATCAGTCACTGGCTTCATCAATAAGTGCATCGATGACGTCCCCCCCACAGTGACTGTACGTACATACCCCAAACAGAAGCCATGGATTACAGGCAACATCCGCACTGAGCTAAACGGTAGAGCTGCCGCTTTCAAGGAGCGGGACTCTAACCCGGAAGCTTATAAGAAATCACGCTATGCCTTCTGACGAACCATCAAACAGGCAAAGTGTCAATACAGGACTAAGATCGAATCATACTACACCGGCTCCGACACTCGTCGGATGTGGCAGAGCTGGCAAACTTTTGCAGACTACAAAGGGAAGCACAGCCGAGAGCTGCACAGTGACACAAGCCTACCAGACGAGCTAAATTACTTCTATGCTTGCTTCGTGGCAAGTAACACTAAAACATGCATGAGAGCATCAGCTGTTCTGGACGACTGTGTGATCACGCTCTCCGCAGCCGATGTAAGACCTTTAAACAGGTCAACATTCACAAGGCAGCAGAGCCAGATGGATTACCAGGACGTGTACTCTGAGCATGCGCTGACCCACTGGCAAGTGTCTTCACTGACATTTTCAACCTCTCCCTATCTGAGTCTGTAATACCAACATATTTCAAGCAGACCACCATAGTCCCTGTGCCCAAAAACACTAAGGTTACCTGCCTAAGTAACTACCGACCCGTAGCACTCAGGTCTGTAGTCATGAAGTGCTATGAAAAACTAGTCATGGCTTACACATTGTTCCAGAAACCCTAGACCCATTCCAGTTTGCAACCTGCCCCAACAAATCCACAGATGACGCAATCTCTATTGCACTCCACACTGCCCTTTCACACCTGGACAAAAGGAAAACATATGTGAGAATGCTATTCATTGACCACAGCTCACCGTTCAACACCATAGTGCCCTCAAAGCTCATCACTAAGCTAAGGACCCTGTGACTAAACACCTCCCTCTGCAACTGGGCACGACAAAACCTATTCCCCCTCAGGAGACTGAAAAGATTTAGCATGGGTCCTCAGATCCTCAAAATGTTCTACAGCTGCTCTACCGAGAGCATCCTGACAGGTTGCATCACTGCCTGGTATGGCCACTGCTCGGCCTCCGACCGCAAGGCACTACAGAAGGTAGTATGGCCCAGTACATCACCAGGGCCAAGCTTCCTGCCATCCAGGACATCTATACCAGGCGGTGTCAGAGGAAGTCCCTAAAAATTGTCAAAGACTCCAGCCACCCTAGTCATAGACTGTTCTCTCTGCTACCACACGGCACCGGAGCGCCAAGTCTAGGTCTAGGTCCATGAGGCTTCCAAACAGCTTCTACCCGCAAGCCATAAGACTCCTGAACATCTAATCAAATGGCTACCCAGACTATTTGCATTGCACCCCCCCCCTTCACGCTGCTGCTACCCTCTGTTATTATCTATGCATAGTCCCTTTAATAACTCTACCTACATGTACATATTACCTCAATTACCTCAACTAACCGGTGCCCCCGCACATTGACTCTGTACCGGTACCCCCTGTATATTGCCTCGCTATTGTTATTTTACTGCTGCTCTTTAATTATTTCTTACTTTTTATTTCATACTTTTTTTTAGGTATTTCTCTTGAAACTACATTGTTGGTTAAGGGCCTGTAAGTAAGCATTTCACTGTAAGATCTACCTACACCTGTTGTATTCGGCGCATGTGACAAATAATTGTTTTTATTTTATTTGAATGACTTGGTGTGTCCAGACTTTTGACTGGTACTATATATATATATATATATATATATATATATATATATATATATATATATATATATATATACACATATATATATATATACTGCTCAAAAAAATAAAGGGAACACTTAAACAACACATCCTAGATCTGAATGAAAGAAATAATCTTATTAAATACTTTTTTCTTTACATAGTTGAATGTGCTGACAACAAAATCACACAAAAATAATCAATGGAAATCCAATTTATCAACCCATGGAGGTCTGGATTCGGAGTCACACTCAAAATTAAAGTGGAAAACAACACTACAGGCTGATCCAACTTTGATGTAATGTCCTTAAAACAAGTCAAAATGAGGCTCAGTAGTGTGTGTGGCCTCCACGTGCCTGTATGACCTCCCTACAATGCCTGGGCATGCTCCTGATGAGGTGGCGGATGGTTTCCTGAGGGATCTCCTCCCAGACCTGGACTAAAGCATCCGCCAACTCCTGGACAGTCTGTGGTGCAACGTGGCGTTGGTGGATGGAGCGAGACATGATGTCCCAGATGTGCTCAATTGGATTCAGGTCTGGGGAACGGGCGGGCCAGTCCATAGCATCAATGCCTTCCTCTTGCAGGAACTGCTGACACACTCCAGCCACATGAGGTCTAGCATTGTCTTGCATTAGGAGGAACACAGGGCCAACCGCAACAGCATATGGTCTCACAAGGGGTCTGAGGATCTCATCTCGGTACCTAATGGCAGTCAGGCTACCTCTGGCGAGCACAGGGAGGGCTGTGCGGCCCCCCAAAGAAATGCCACCCCACACCATGACTGACCCACCACCAAACCGGTCATGCTGGAGGATGTTGCAGGCAGCAGAACGTTCTCCACGGCGTCTCCAGACTCTGTCACGTCTGTCACGTGCTCAGTGTGAACCTGCTTTCATCTGTGAAGAGCACAGGGTGCCAGTGGCGAATTTGCCAATCTTGGTGTTCTCTGGAAAATGCCAAACGTCCTGCACGGTGTTGGGCTGTAAGCACAACCCCCACCTGTGGACGTCGGGCCCTCATACCACCCTCATGGAGTTTGTTTCTGACCGTTTGAGCAGACACATGCACATTTGTGGCCTGCTGGAGGTAATTTTGCAGGGCTCTGGCAGTGCTTCTCCTGCTCCTCCTTGCACAAAGGCGGAGGTAGCGGTCCTGCTGCTGGGTTGTTGCCCTCCTACGGCCTCCTCCACGTCTCCTGATGTACTGGCCTGTCTCCTGGTAGCGCCTCCATGCTCTGGACACTACGCTGACAGACACAGCAAACCTTATTGCCACAGCTCGCCTTGATGTGCCATCCTGGATGAGCTGCACTACCTGAGCCACTTGTGTGGGTTGTAGACTCCGTCTCATGCTACCACTAGAGTGAAAGCACCGCCAGCATTCAAAAGTGACCAAAACATCAGCCAGGAAGCATAGGAACTGAGAAGTGGTCTGCGGTCCCCACCTGCAGAACCACTCCTTTATTGGGGGTGTCTTGCTAATTGCCTATAATTTCCACCTGTTGTCTATTCCATTTGCACAACAGCATGTGAAATTTATTGTCAATCAGTGTTGCTTCCTAAGTGGACAGTTTGATTTCACAGAAGTGTGATTGACTTGGAGTTACATTGTGTTGTTTAAGTGTTCCCTTTATTTTTTTGAGCAGTGTATATACACACACACACACACACACACACACACACACACACACACACACACACACACACACACAACATCTGCAGGGGAGGACAATGCAGGCTTCTGAACAAATGCTCATGGTTCGAAGACAAGTTAGATGTGTGAAATAAACACATCGTCTTTGAACATGAAGGAGAAAAACATTGTCTTTAGGCTGACATCTGTGTTAATATAATTAGAAGCATGATAACACTTAATGGTTCTCACATGTAGGTAATAATATATCACCTAAAGACAAATAGTCAGGTCGCTGTATAATCATAAGGGAGAACATTATACAGGAGAATAGCTCATTAAATCAGAAGTGATATAAACAGAAAAGTCAACCAACATCAACAGGTCTAAATTTGACCTTATGATGCCTTGAGAAAACTTTACAGGACACTGTCTTAATTCTTGCCCTGCTAGTGCAGTGGTGCACATTGGGTCAATTTCTTTGTATGTTTTTTTATTAAGAACAAATTCTTATTTACAATGACGGCCTACACCGGCCAAACCCTAACAACGCTGGGTTGTTGTTAGTCCTATGGGACTACCAATCCCGGCTGGTTGTGATACAGGCCATAATCAAACCAGTGACGCCTAGTAGTGACACCTCTAGCACTGAGATGCAGTGCCTTCGACCGCTGCGCCACATGGGAGCCCGAATAGACACACATCTAATAGGCCTACGTACTCTCAATTCAATAAGGGTATTTGAATGAGTAATGCAAAATGGCAGTGTTAGCACATACCTAGCTCATTTAAGATGGACTGAAATGAATGATTTAATTTTGTGTATCAACTCTATAACCCTGGTATTAGAGTGCCCACTTTGCATTAGTCAGTTTTACAATATTCCTCATCATGAATTTATGTTGAAGATAAGGACATGGAACCTACACTAATTGAAACATAGAACTCAAAAACTGTATATAACTATTATATTAATAAATTCTACAGCAATTCACAATTCGGATTGGCCAATAGGTAAAATAACTTTCTGCAATTCACGTTTGGTTTAAAATTCCCATTATGGTATTAATACAATATTTATTTGTCAAATGATCAGCTATACATGAAGCTTTACTATAATAATCTCTGTATTGACAATATAACGTTTGTTTGACCCATTGTGCTTTTACTCATCAATGTGATGCAACCAAACCTTTCATTACTGGGCTCCTGAGTGGCACAGTGGTCTAAGACACTGCAGTACCTGGTTCGAATCCAGGCTGCATCACATCCGGCTGTGATTGGGAGTCCCATTTGGCGGCGCACGCCCAGGTTTGGCCGGGGTAGGCTGTCATTGTAAATAAGAATTTGTTCTTAACTGACTTGCCTAGTTAAATAAAGAGTAAATAAATACTATATGGTTGACTGCTAAATAGCAGCTCATCACCTTGTATGTGTTTAGTGAGTCATTCATCAATGTGGAATAAATGACATGTTGTAATATCTATCATATTAAACAGGGTTCCCCTAATGTTTCACTGATAGTTCTTCAAAATGGTATAAAGTCTGCAGCAGATAGCAATCATGCTCATGTCTGACTCATGGGTTTCCTTGGCACAATGATGTCCTATTGGGATTACGGTAAGGGATGGGGTTATTGTTGGGTTGGGGTTAAGGACTGGGAAGTGATAGTGCCTGCTGAAGCTAGATAATATTGAGACAAAAGGGTATATTAACTCTCTAAAGGCCAAGTTATAAGTGTTAATCGTATAATCTTTGTTTTCCCATAGGCCTAGAGCTAACAACTGCAAATGTAAAGTCATACTAAGCATTTTTTTCTATTAAAACCAACATATAGTCTGTTTATACACTCTTTTATCCCAAAACCATAATAAAATTGTGCAATTACTTACATTTAGTGACATAGTTAATTACACAGCACATATGCAGCTCTGGGAGTTATGGATCTATTATAATGGACTGTCATGCCATTCAGCAGATGGGCATTCCAGATGGCTCAGACCGTCTCCAGAGCTGGCTCAGACCTTCGCCCCCCGCCCCAACGCAGCCCTATCCCCACCCCCTTTTTTGTTGTCGAGTTTAATGTCCTTGTCTATAACCGTTCAGTACTTTGTCATATATTTGTATGTTTTATGTAGACCTCAGAAAGAGTATCTGCTGCATATGCAGTAGCTAATGGGGATCCTAATAAACCAATCTAAACCCCCTTTCCACCAGCTCCAGTCCTCCAGCCTCAGCGCTCCCATTCCTTCAGCCCCAGCGCTCCCATTCCCCCTGCCCCAGTGCTCCCATTCCTCCAGGCCCAGCGCTCCCATTCCTCCAGCCCCAGTTCTCCCATTCCTCCAGCCCCAGCGCTTCCATTCCTCCAGCCCCAGCGCCCCCAGTCCTCCAGCCCCAGTGCTCCCAATCTTCCAGCCCCAGCGCCCCCATTCCTCCAGCCCCAGCGCCCCCAGTCCTCCAGCCCCAGTGCTCCCATTCCTCCAGCCCCAGCGCTCCCATTCCTCCAGCCTCAGCACTCCCATTTCTCCAGCACCAGCGCTTCCATTCCTCCAGCCCCAGCGCTCTCATTCCTCCAGCCCCAGCGCTCCCATTTCTCCAGCCCCAGCGCTCCCATTCCTCCAGCCCCAGCGCTCCCATTCCTCCAGCCCCAGCGCTCCCATTCCTCCAGCCCCAGCGCTCCCATTCCCCCAGCCCCAGCGCTCCCATTCCTCCAGCCCCAGCGCTCCCATTCCTCCAGCCCCAGCCCTCCCATTCCCCCAGCCCTCCCATTACCCCAGCCCCAGCGCTCCCATTCCTCCAGCCCCAGCGCTCCCATTCCTCCAGCCCCAGCGCTCCCATTCCTCCAGCCCCAGCGCTCCCATTCCTCCAGCCCCAGCACTCCCATTCCTCCAGCCCCAGTGCTCCCATTCCCCCAGCCCCAGCGCTCCCATTCCCCCAGCCCCAGCGCTCCCATTCCTCCAGCCCCAGCGCTCCCAGTTCTCCAGCCCCAGCGCTCCAGTCCCAGCGCTCCCAATCCTCCAGCCCCAGCGCTCCCAATCCTCCAGCCCCAGCGCTCCCATTCCTCCAGCCCCAGCGCCCCCAGTCCTCCAGCCCCAGTGCTCCCATTCCTCCAGCCCCAGTGCTCCCATTCCTCCAGCCCCAGCGCTCCCATTCCTCCAGCCCCAGCGCTCCCATTTCTCCAGCACCAGCGCTTCCATTTCTCCAGCCCCAGCGCTCCCATTTCTCCAGCCCCAGCCCCCACATGGCTTACCTGTAAACCAGTGTGTCGTCTGCAGTGCTGTTATACTGGATCTGGTACATCCTGATGCCTGGGATGTGGCGCTCGGAGGGCCAGCGAATCACAGCCGAGGAGGAGGTCAGCTCGGCCACCACCACCCTCTTGTCCTGGTGCTTGTCATGGCCCTTGGTGTCGTTGCCTGACTTGGAGGAGGTAGTGATGTCAGAGAGGCCCCGATCGGCCTCGCGCATGTGGTGCAATGTGTTGTTGACGAACAATGGCAGAGGGATCATGTTGATCTCCACGGCAGCTGTGGCGATGCCGGCAGCGTTGGAGGCCACACAGTTGAAGGCACCACTGTCCTTTAAGGTGGTGATGAGGATGTCCAAGGTACCGTTGTCATACAGGATGGTGCGGGAGTTGTTGTGCACCAGCTTGCCGTCTGGGAAGCGCCAGTGGATGGCTGGGTCCGGGTCTCCCATGGCCTTGCACTTGAGGGTGACCCCCTGACCCTCCATGACGTAGGGCTTGGTGGATATGTGTTTGGTGATGAGTGGGGGCTCACAGATAAAATCCTCCTCCTGGATGGACCAGAAGTACTTGTCCATAAGATGCTCCGGGGAGGCGCAGGTCTCCAGGTCATCCTCCCGGGTCAGTCTGCGGAGCCACAGCAGCTCACAGTTACAGTGGAGAGGGTTTCCCCCGAAGCTCACCGCCAGGGAGGACGGGTTGGAGCCCTTGGCGTCTGACAGCACCTGGGCATGCTGAAACAGGCTGTCCGGTGGTAGCTTCTGCAGCCGGTTGGAGGTCATATCCAGACGAACCAGCTTGGTGAGGAGCGTGAAAGTCCCAGCTCCGATGTGATCAATCAGGTTGTGATCAAGGGTGAGGGTATTGATGTGGCTCATCCTGCCTATCTCCTCCCAGGGCAGGGTCCTCAGGTTGTTGTTGGACAGATCCAAGTCCTCGATGGTCGACACAAACTCATCAAAGGAGGTAGGGGCCACATGGTGGATCTGGTTGTTCCCCAGTATGAGGTGGCGGAGGTTGACCAGGCCTTTGAAGTGGTCGCTCTTGATGACACTTAGGCGGTTGCCGTCCATGTGGAGGGCTCGTAGAGAGCGCAGGCCCAGGAAGGCGTTGGGCGTGATCTGGCTGATGGTGTTACGGGACAGGGTGAGGTGGACCAGGCTGGTCATGTTGAAAAAGTCTTTCCTGCGGATAATGGTGATGAAGTTGTCTGTGAGACGCAGCTCCACGGTCTTGCGGTCGATGGTTGGAGGCACAAACAGCAGACCGGTCTTAGCGCAGAGCAGAGTCAGAGTGGGGGAGAGGTGCTGGCAGATGCAGCGGCCAGGGCAGTTGTAGCCCTTCGCCAGCACCGCACACAGCAGTACACACAGCAACACACACACAACCAGACGCTCCATGGTCTGTCTGTCTATCAGCTTCCAGATCCTGGAACAGATAAAGATAGAGAAAGGGCAGAGATACAATAAAATAAGTATATTTGGTGGGTTTAAAAATCATACCATTTATAATGAGCATACACAAATGGAGTCATCAACCAAGATGATTGAAACTGCCAGTAGGGTACCGGTCACCAGAGAGACATGTCAGAGGTTATTGATAGTGTAGTGAGATGATAGATGCCTGAACTGTACTGCCCCAGCTTTGGCATTATCCCTTAAAAAAACAGAGAATAGTCCAGTAAAACAAACACAAAGTGGCTAATATGCCATGCCAGCAGACTGTCGATCCCATCCAAATTTGAATAATTGCGGTGTTGTTTTTACATGGAGCTAATATGTCATATACTTCCCTGTCATATCGTATGCTTTGTGTGTTTGTCTAGCTCTGAACTTCACAACAGTGTAGGGAATTAAGGGGAGAAGGGGTGCTTGTCAGCACTGCTTAAGGATTTATATGACCTTTTCATGCTCCCTTCACTCTTCATGCTTCAGAACTGTACTGCAGAATTAGACATGAGTCTGTCAAGTAAATCATAGGAACAAAACATGAAGGTGAGATGAAGAGACCTTGGTTCTAAATCCATCAGATGGAGGTATTATTAGATGGTTCTTAGGTGTTGAGGCTGATGTTCAGATTCTCTGATCCCCATTTAGTGCTATTGATCCAGCTCTGAGAGCATAAGTCTGCAGTGAAAGAGATCCTTGGGTGTAATAACCACCAAATCACAATGAAAGCCCATTCTTTCATGACTGCTGCCATATCCCCATGCAGTACTTTTCCATCTTTTCGGTATCAATCTTTGTTGCTGATGCATTTAACACTCAATGTTTATCACAGACGGAGCCCATATATAGGGATATGAACTGACTGTTCTCCACGGATAACCAATCATTCCTGGCTATGTATTTTTTGAAAATAACAACCGGCTACTTGTCTAGACTGGCGGTCTTTTGATTTGTCTTTAGCTTGCCTTTCATACTTTCCTTTGGATCAGGTGTTTTTTATCTTTCCATTTCTTTATCGTATATCACACATCAAGGATTCATATCATGACATGAATCTTTTGATTGTTATACTAAGAAAACATATATTCTACTTTTTATTCTAAGAAACTCCAGATATAGAGAGCAGAACATGAACAATAACTACTAAGTTTAAGACTATGACAGCCTATTTTATTCATATGTGTATATTTCCTATATGTTAAATCAGGTCATCAGGATGTCACGGGGGGGGGGGGGGGGGGGGGGGGGGGTAGCACACTGTGCCTGGCTTGTGTAAATTATTTATATCAATCTGACTCTTTTTATTTTAGAAGCTGGGGAGGTTAAATTAATAAAGTAGGTTATAGAAAAAATAATCTTATTTCATACAACAAAAGTATTATACAATGAATGTGTTCTCGGTTGGTCTGAATATATATATGTTTCATCAGCGCAAAACATCCATTGTCTCATATACTTTTAGGTAGAATATTGTTCTCCAATAATTGTGTAAGCATTCAAATGGTAACTAGGCCACAGAGCTTATGGTTTCTCTGAGGACCATCTGTGCTCTTGCATTTCCTGCCATCACCATTGAGGATACTCTATTGATCTCTCAGCATCTCTGGTGAAGAAAGAAAACTTTGTTGCCAAGGCAACTCTGGTGTAGAATGTAGGTCTTTCAATTGCATTAAGATGTTAAGCTGCCAGAAAAATAAGGTTTCAATCCTAATGGAGATAGGGAAGATAAGGACATTTACAAGGGAAGATAAGGACATTTACAAGATGTTGTATCAGCCACCCACTTCAAAACCACACTAAGTGTGTCTATAGGTGAGGAGGACCTGAGGACCACATAGAAGTATGCATTGGAATTCAAGTGCAAACTGAAATTAATGAAAGAGTAATATACTGGTGGCAAGTCTGTCTTTGTATTTAATTGAGGATATTTCTTTTACCGGGGAAGAACTCTCAAATGATTCCGGCTCAAAATCTTATTACTGCATTATACACCAGCCACCCTTTTGGAGGGACTGCAGATGAAGACGTGAGGAGCTCATGACATACTGTATTTGCTCCGAGCGACAAAAGACAGCGTTAATAAGATTACCTAGTTGTCCAGTCCAACCTTAGCCAATCACAACAAGCAAACCACAACAAGTTGACACTAGTCAAAAATATACATAATGAGTTTAAAAGCATGATTGTGCATTTTAATCCATTCAATGATTCCAATATATGCATATTCATGATCAATTAAATTATGACATTAGTTAATTATTCAGAACATTTCTTAGTTAAATAACCTACATAACTAGTGTCTAATATCTAATTAACAAATTGGCCCCTATCAAGAAGAGATTATTATTTGAAATGTAGTATGAAAACATCTGACTAATCCACACAGAATATCAAGAATGTCAATTCCCCATTGTCATTGGGATCTTACTAAAATGATCAATGCAAGCACGCAATAGTGTATTCAACAGTATATTATATTAAACATTCTCTGCTATCAACACATATCAATTAAAATCAAAGGAATATGAATTTGAATGGGACATTGTAAATAGTCAATTATAACTGACCACAAAAGCAATGTCCTATCCGTAGTTCAGAAAAGGCCACCTCATTGTATACACACGCAGAACGTGGTCAAGTAATGCTTATTTTTTTCCTATGTGACTGTCTGGCGAGAGTAAATTCCAATTAATAAAATTTAGGCAGTGAACTTTTAGCTGCCCCACAGTGACTCTCGTCAGGAAACCGGCATAATTATTGACATGCTGAGTTAATTGGAGTCAGTTCCATCTCCACCACTAAGCCAAGCTCTGTGTGGCCCTACACAACCCTGGGGAGTTCTGGCCCCATCGAGAGAATACCTTGGTAAATAGAGGACATTTGCATTTTATAATTATAGCCACATGCAAATGGCAAAAAGGATGCAGAGTGATGTGCCCTGTATTTTCAATTTCAAACCTTGCCCAAAAACGTACTCAGGGAAAGTAATTGAAAAGTACTAACTAGAGAGTCAAAGCCTTTAATCGTGGCAAATTCCTGAGAAGGAAGACTTTGCCATCCTACTAAATTGTAGGAAGGATTAAATGGTTATTTGAACAACAAGTAATTGTCAGAGGTTTATTCTACACCCACATTGACGTTTTGCTAGTCTTTTTCCTGAGATCCAAGGGAATCGAAATGGTTTTGCTCCACAGTGATTATGAACAGGCTGTAAATTTGAAGAGTAAATGTGTGCAAGCCTTGATTGAGCCTTGAGACAAGTGATGTGCTTGATTAATATTGAATAATTCGTTTTCTATTGTCAAGAAACCTATACAAAAAATAATGGCACTTGGCTGCCAACACTGAATACAGCAGTCGAGGCTCCTCAAAGGAGGAAGGGGAGGACCATCCTCCTCAGTGAATTTCATAAAAATAAAAATTGTAAAACATTGAAAAGGGTATCCTTTTTAGATAAAACTATACTAAATATATTCATGTCACCAAATAATTCACTGTTTTGCAATGAAGGTCTACAGTAGCCTCAACAGCACTCTGTTGGGTAGCACCATGGTGTAGCCGGAGGACAGCTAGCTTCCGTCCTCCTCTTGGTACATTGACTTCAAT
The DNA here is from genome assembly GCF_901001165.1 of Salmo trutta. Classification (NCBI taxonomy): domain Eukaryota; kingdom Metazoa; phylum Chordata; class Actinopteri; order Salmoniformes; family Salmonidae; genus Salmo; species Salmo trutta. Next base: position 66,791,927 of record NC_042969.1, on the reverse strand, counting down.
ACAAAACCTAGGAGGCTCTTGGTTCTCACCCCCTTCCATAAACTTACACAGTAATTATGACAACATCCGGAGGACATCCTCCAACCTAGCAGAGCTCTTGTAGCATGAACTCACATGTTGTCCACCCAATCAAAGTATCAGAGAATTAATCTAATACTGAAAGCCTAAGCTACAGCTAGCTAGCGCTGCAGTGCATAAAATAGGGTGGGTAGTTGACTCAAAGAGAGAGAAAGACAATAGTTGTACAGTTTTTAACAAATTAATTTCTCGCAAATGAAGGAGAAGCAAGAGAGAGTAATTTTTTTCAGCTTTACTTTCTTAGCTAGCAAATGTAGCTGGCTAGTTTAGTTACTCAAACACCCGGCTCAGAGGGATGCTATGTTAGCTAGCTGGCTATGACTATCCAACACAACACTGGAACTCTTACAAGTCAAGGTAAGCTTTTGGTTTTATACTTTTTTTTGCCACCGGGACCTGCCGGTGTAACTGCTTACTGACTGTACACCGTAACGTTACTGGATGATTGTAGTGGGTTTACTAAAGTACTAGTTCTATTAGCTATGTTGACTAGGACGTTACTTTAGCTAATGTGGGGGAAACGATGTAGGCTGTGTGTAGCGGTTATGACGTGGTTTAGCTTGTATTACATTTTTTTCACCTGGTCACATACAGCTGATGTGTTGGTCATTGAAGTCCACAATGAAGGGAAAAGGTGAGAGGAGGAGAGTGCATAGAGGAGAGAAGGAATACAACGTGGCTGCTATGAATGTCAACTGTGCTCATGTGTGAATAGGGTGTATTCATTCCGCCGATTCTGTTGAAAACTGTTTCTTAAACGGAAGTAAATGTAACGGGATAAAAATACCTGAATTGTCCAATAGAAACTCTCGTTTGCAACTGTTGTACTAATAATTACACCCTAGATAAGCTAGATGCAGGCAATAGTGTGCAAGACGGTATTGAATGTGTCACTGTCTGTCCATGTGTCACTGTCTGTCATCTCAAATATTTCTCTCAACCTCTGTGCACCTACGTTGTAAACCTTCATTCATAGGCTAGGTTGTAGCAACCTCATGATGGTTATAGGGAAATTTTGCGTATCATTTAGTAGCCTAAACCTATTGATGTTACATTGAACTGGGTGAATATGAATGACAGTCATCCGACATGCTGTAATAGAAATAAGGCCATGCTCATGAAACAAAAAAATAGTCCTCCTTCATCACAAACGGCACTGAACGCCACTGGAATACAGTAAGAGCACCGTACAGAATCCCTGCTCTGAAGTAATACCAAACAAATTATACCCTGATACAGACATGTTTACGACCTCTAAAAAACATCATCCACAAAGCCCGGATTATGTCCATGAAATTCTTCATTAGGATGGCTTGGAAAACAGAAAAGACAAACTATGCAAAAAGGAATTACTGGATGTGTTGTTGAATTAAGCATAAATTGTAACCACCGAGCCAGAAAGCCTCCCCTGTCAGCTCCCTTAATTAGGATAATAATCAGGACAATGCAAAGTCCTCTTATTTGAGCTGTCCACTTACCCATTTTCGGTATGCTGTGAGAAGTTGTGCATATCTCTGTGCTGAGAATAAGAAATAACATTCCACAGTAAACACTATGCTGAGAACACTGGGAGAGCAATTAAGATCAACCAAACTTCATTGTTTATGTTTTCTGTTAAATTACTGCATAATGGCAGTATATTGAGATATATAACATTGCAGGTGAATCATGAATGAAAATGAGTCATCGGCAAAAGCAAGTAAATTACTGTATGTTATTGTATAACCTGTTACCAGATCAATTCCTGCAAAACGTGTCCTCTAGGCTGGTTGTTGTTATCCCTTATCCTATAATACAGCTTTAGGACAATGAGCAGCTGTACAAAAACTCCCACTTTCCTTATTCAAGGACAGCATTGTGTTCTCTACTGCTTTTGTCCGCCTGGTACATACTAACAAAATTATTCCCAGGTATGCCAGGGACAAGGGAACAGTATGAATATAAACAAACTGTCACGTTCTGCCCAGTAAAGGGGTTATTTGTTATTGTAGTTTGGTCAGGACGTGGCAGGGGGTGTTTGTTTTATGTGGTTCGGGGTTTGTTGGGCTATGTGTTTATGTAGAGGGGTGTTTGTTTAGAGTGTTCCTGGGTTTTTGGGTTATGTTCTAGGTTAGTGTATCACTATGTTAGATCTAGGTTGTTTAGTTAATTGGGATTGGCCTTCAATTGGAGGCAGCTGTTCCTCGTTGCCTCTGATTGAAGGTCCTATGTATAGGGGTGTGTTTGTAATGGGAATGGTAGGTCGTTGTCTCCTTGTTTGGTGTCTGAGCACATGACAGGAATGTTAGTGTCGTTTGTTGTGTTTGTATACGTGTTTTGTTTGTTTTTTCCTTCTTTTAACCAATTAAAGAAGATGAGTATACATGTTCCCGCTGCACCTTGGTCCAATCATTACGACACTCGTTACACAAACTCTAATCTATGCATTCAAATTGCTAACATTTTTCAAGCTGAGTAGATCAAGTACAGGATGATCATGATTGTTGAAGAAATCTACCAAATATAATACTTTTTTCCTGACTATCCTTAATTTTCACAGGAGTAGAAGTTTGAAATTGTTGAAAGTGGATGATTATTTGATTGTCTAGACAGTTCTCTCTGTAAGTTCACAAAGTCATCAGGCGATGATTGATATAACACAGAACATTTCATTGATGCTGCTTGATTATCCCATTGAGATTGATCGACAATGGATGCATTTCTATTGTGAAATAAAAATAAATTGATAGGCACTTGGAAAAGAAACATTCAAATGAGATGGAATAGTGCAAACATGATAAAGGGCAAAAAAGCTATGCAATTTCAAGACTATTACCACTTTGTTTATTCTGAAAGCATTATTTACCTGAAATACCATTGTCATCCAAATGATCAAGTGGAGATATTTAGACTGCAAGTAGAAAAACAAATTCTACTCCACTTGAATCCTGAAGATCCCTGATATAATAAAACACTGTTGTACACTGTTTATACTATTAATGTAAATAGTCCAATTAAAAAAAAAGGGACTGTAGAAAACAATACTACTTATTGTAGCCTACTCAGTTTGTTGAAGATAGAGGATTGAGTGACTCATGATTAAAAGTAGTAGTCTGCTCCAGCTGGAGACAAAGAAGGATATAGTAGAGGTTGGGGTATGGAGGTGGATAAGCCCAGAAGCCAGTGGATCAGTCTAGCTCTGTGCTGAGTAGTATTTAGTCAATGTTCCCTGTGTCCACTGGTTGTTGTTGCATTAATGAGTCCTTCCAGCGGTGAACCACCAGGAAACAGTCGGTCACTGACTACATGAACCATTTTTCTTTAGCTACCGTGGAAATTAGCTGCTTCCAGACTTAAAGGCATGCCTTAGGGAGGTAAACACAACTTAAATTGTTTAGACATTTGACCTTTCTAGCCCACTTTTAAAAGTACTATTATTCGAATACAACAAATTCACAAATTGAACTGACAAAATAAAACCGCCAGAGGACTGTGAGCTAGTGAGCTTAGAGGGTGGTGTGATGGATTGGATGGTAGAGGGTAAATGTAGTGGACATGAGTTTGATGCAGTGAACATATGATCTTAGGTAAACATATACATTATATACAGTGCATTCGGAAAGTATTCAGACCCCTTGACTTTTTCCACATTTTGTTACGTTACAGCCTTATTGTAAAATTGATAATATTATTTTCCCCTCATCAATCTACACACAATACCCCATAATGACAAAGCAAAAACTGGTTTTTAAAAATGCTACGAATAAAAAAATGGAAATATCACATTTGCCTAAGTATTCAGATCCTTTACACGGTACAATGGCGCTGCCGTTTTACGGGCTCCTAATCAATTGTGCTATTTTGTGTGTTTTTCGCGTTATTTGTAACTTATTTTGTACGGAATGTTTCTGTCTCTTATGACCGAAAGAGATTCTGGATATCAGAACAGCGATTACTCACCTCATACTGGACAAAGATTTTTTTCTTAACAAGTAGGACTCAAAGGATTTACTTCAGACACCGGACAAGGCCCAAATCCCAATCATTCGCAGGAAGAAGAAAAGGAGATATAGGGGACGTAGGTCGGGGTGCCTTGTAAGGAACCGACGGCGAGTGGGTAATCCACCTCTACCATCCATCCTATTAGCCAACGTGTAATCATTGGATAATAAACTGGATGAGCTCTCTAAACTGGACCGTTTTATCTCCATCTCTTCATTCAAAGACTCAATCATGGACATTTTCACTGATAGTTGTGGCTGCTTCGCGTGATGAATTGTTGTCTCTTCCTTCTTGCTTTTTGTGCTGTTGTCTGTGCCCAATAATGTTTCTACCATGTCTTGTGCTGCTACCATGTTGGGTTGCTACCATATTGTTGTCATGTTGTGTTGCTACTGTGTTTCATGAGTTGCTGCTACGCTATGTTGTTGTCTTACGCCTCTCTTTATGTAGTGTTGTGGTGTCTCTCTTGTCGTGATGTGTGTTTTGTCCTATATTTTTATTCCCAGCCCCCATTCCGGCAGGAGGCCTTTAGCCTTCTGTTGGCCATCATTGTAAATAAGAATTTGTTGTTAACTGACTTGCCAAGTTAAATAAAGGTTAAATCAAATAAAAAATAAAAATCTAATAAAGAATATCCTACCAACGGGACATCAAAAACTGTATTATCTTCTGTTTCACCGATTCGTGGCTGAAAGACGGCATGGATAACAAACAGCATTGGCAAGATAGAACAGCTGCATCCGGTAAGACAAGGGGTGATGACTGTGTCTATTTGTCAATAACAGCTGGTGCACAAAATCTAATATTAAGGAAGTCTCTAGGTTTTTAGAGTACCTCACATTATTTACCAAGAGAGTTTTCATCTATATTCTTCGTAGCTGTTTATTTACAACCACAAACTGATGCTTGCACTGAGACCGCACTCAATGAGCTGTATACGTCCATAAGCAAACAAGAAAATGCTCATCCTGAGGCGGCTCTCCTAGTAGCTGGGGACTTTAATGCAGGGAAACTTAAATCCATTTTACCTCATTTCTACCAGCTTGTTACATGTGCAACCAAAGGGAAAAAAAACTCTAGACCACCTTTACTCCACAAACAGAGATGCGTACAAAGCTCTCCCTCGCACTCCATTTGGCAAATCTGACCATAATTCCATCCTCCTGATTCCTGCATACAAACAAAAACTAAAGCAGGAAGCACCAGTGACTCGGTCAATAAAGAAGTGGTCAGATGACGCAGATGCTAAGTTACAGGACTGTTTTGCTAGCACAGACTGCAATATGTTCCGAAATTCTTCCAATGGCATTGAGTACACCACATCAATCACTAGCTTCATCAATAAGTGCATCGATGACGTCGTCCCCACTGTGACTGCACGTACATACCCCAACCAGAAGCCATGGATTACAGGCAACATCCACACTGAGTTAAAGGGTAGAGCTACCACTTTCAAGGACTCTAATCGGGACACTTATAAGAAATCCCGCTATGCCTTCTGACGAACCATCAAACAAACAAAGTGTCAATACAGGACTAAGATTGAATCCTACTACACTGGCTCCGACGCTCGTTGGATGTCGCGGGGCTTGCAAACTATTACAGACTACAAAGGGAAGCCCAGTGACACGAGCCTACTAGATGAGCTAAATTACTTTTATGCACGCCTCGAGGCAAGCAACACTGAAGCATGCATGAGAGCACCAGCTGTTCTGGACGACTGTGTGATCAGTGATCACACTCTCCGTAGCCGATGTGAGTAAGACCTTTAAACAGGTCAACATTCACAAGGCCGCAGGGCCAGACGGATTAGCAGGACATGCTCTCCGACCATTCGCTGACCAACTGGTAAGTGTCTTCACTGACAATTTCAACCTGTCTCGGACTGAGTCTGTAATACCAACATGTTTCAAGCAGACCACCATAGTCCCTGTGCCCAAGAACACCAAGGTAACCTGCCTAAATGACTACCGACCCATAGCACTCAGGTCTGTAGTCATGAAGTGCTTTGAAAGGCTGGTCATGGCTCACATCAACACCATTATCCCAGAAACCCTAGTCCAATTCCAATTGTCCTACCACCCCAACAGATGATGCAATCTCTATTGCACTCAACACTGCCTTTTCCCACCTGGACAAAAGGAACACCTATGTGAAAATACTGTTCATTGACTACAGCTCAGCGTTCAACACCATAGTGCCCTCAAAGCTCATCGCTAAGCTAAGGACCCTGGGACTAAACACCTCCCTCTGCAACTGGATCCTGGACTTCCTGACGGGCCGCCCCTAACTGGTAAGGGTAGGTAACAATACATCCGCCAAGCTGATCCTCAACACTGGGGCCCCTCAGGGGTATGTACTTAGTCCCTTCCTGTACTCCCTGTTCACCCATGACTGTGTGGCCAGGCACAACTCCAACACTATCATTAAGTTTACTGATGACACGACAGTGGTAGGCCTGATCTCCGACAACGATGAGATGACCCATAGGGAAGAGGTCAGAGAACTGGCAGTGTGGTGCCAGGACAACAACCTCTCCCTCAATGTGAGCAAAACAAAGTTGATGATCGTGGACTACAGGAAATGGCGGGCCTAACAGGCCCCCATTAACATCGATGGGGCAGTAGTGGAACGGGTCGAGAGTTTCAAGTTCCTTGGTGTCCACATCACCCACAAACTATCATGATCCCAACATACCAAGACAGTCGTAAAGAGTGCACGACAAAACCTATTCCACCTCAGGAGACTGAAAAGATTTGGCATGGGTCCCCAGATCCTCAAAAGGTTCTACAGCTGCACCATCGAGAGCATCTTGACCGGTTGCATCACCGCCTGGTATGGAAACTGCTCGGCATCTGACCGTAAGGCGCTACAGAGGGTAATGCTAACGGCCCAGTACATTACTGGGGCCAAGCTTCCTGCTATCCAGGACCTATACAATAAGAGGAAAGCCCATTAAATTGTCAGAGGCTCCAGTCACCCAAGTCATAGACTGTTTTCTCTGCTACCGCACGGCAAGCGGTACCGGAATGCCAAGTCTAGGACCAAAAGGCTCCTCAACAGCTTCTAGGACCAAAAGCCATAAGACTGCTGAACAATTAATACAATTGCCCCCCCCTCCCTTTTGTACACTGCTGCTACTTGCTGTTTATTATCTATGCATAGTCACTTCACCCCACCTACATGTACAAATGACCTCAAATAACCTGTATCCCCGCACACTGACTCGGTACCGGTACCCCCGTATATAGCCTCGTTATTGTTATTCTTATTGTGTTACTTTTTATTATTACTTTTTATTTGAGTCTACTTGGTAAATATTTTCTTAACTCTTCTTGAACTGCACTGTTGGTTAAGGGCTTGTAAGCATTTCGGCGCATGTGACAGATAAAGTTTGATTTGATTTGATTTGACACAATCCTGTCTCAGAGCTCTACGGACAATTCCTTTGACCTCATGGCTTGGTTTTTGATCTGAAATGACTGTCAACTGTGGGACCTTATATAGACAGGTGTGTGCCTTACCAAATCATGTCCAGTCAATTTAATTTACCACAGGTGGACTCCATTCAAGTTGAAGAAATAGCTCAAGGATGATCAATGGAAACAGGATGCACCTGAGCTCAACTTCAAGTCTCACAGCAAAGGGTCTGAATACTTATGTAATTAGGTGTCTGTTGATTATTAATACATTTGCAAAAAAAAACTAAAAACTGTTTTTGCTTTGTTATTATGGGGTATTGTGTGTGGATTGATGAGGAATTGTTTTTATTTAATCAATTTTAGAATAAGGCTGTAACGTATCAAAATGTGGAAAATGTCAATGGGTCTGAATACTTTCCAAATGCACTGTGTACACAAAGGTATGTGGGCACCCCTTCAAAATAGTGGATTCGGCTATTTCAGCCACACCCATTGCTGACAGGTGTATAAAATTGAGCACACAGCTATGCAATCTCAGTAGACAAACAATGGCAGTAGAATGGCCTTCCTGAAGAGCTTAGTGACTTTCAACGTGGCACCGTCATAGGATGCCACCTTTCCAACAAGTCAGTTCGTCAGATTTCAGCACAATAATATCGGGAGCTTCATGAAATTGGTTTCCATGGCCGAGCAGCCACAAACAAGCCTAAGATCACCATGCGCAATGCCAATCTTCGGCTGGAGTGGTGTAAATGTGTAAAGTTCACCACCATTGGACTCTGGAGCAGTGGAAACACGTCCTCCAGAGTGATTAATCATGCTTCACCATCTGGCAGTCATATGGATTAATCTGGGTTTGGCGGATGCCAGGAGAACGCTACCTGCCCCAATGTATAGTGCCAACTGTAAAGTTTGGTAGAGGAGTATAATGGTTTAGGGCTGGTTTTCATGGTTCAGGCTGGGCCTCTTAGTTTCAGTGAAGGGAAATCTTAATGCTACAGCATACAACAACATTCTAGACGATTCTGTACAGCAATGTTCCAACATCTAGTGGAAAGCCTTCCCAGAAGAGTGGAGGCTATTGTAACAGCAAAGGGGGACCAACTCCATATGAATGCCAATGATTTTGGAATGAGATGTTCAACGAGCAGGTGTGCACATACACTACATGACCGAAAGTATGTACCACATAGGAGGAAAATAAATACCTGAGGCAGTGACAGGGGCCTTTGGCTCTTCTGCTTCAAATAGCATCTCTCATTTCCTGTTACTGGCTAATTAATAATTTGCAGACATGAAATCAAGATTTAAAAGATCATGGTCCACAAGCTAATATTGGGGCTGATTTAATTGTGTTACTTCAGTTTTGGTCATTTAAGAGTCATAAAGGTAGACTCAGGGACCATGCCTTGGTTATGATGTATGGTCTGAGACAGCTATGCTATGCATATTAAAGAAATAGTTATGCTTAAGGTCTATTTTAAATGTCTTCTTGGGTCATACGCCTGCAATAAGTGCATTTCCTTCAAGCTCTGTTTTGGTAATACTGGTAAGACAACCACATTTAGATTCAGTGTGACAGAAAATGTTGCTACTGATGCACTTAAAGTTAAAGTTTAAAATAAGTGAAAAACAAGTCAATACAAATTTAAGCCTTTAACTTGAGTTTTGTCCAGAGTAGTTGCTGCTGTTTTATGTTCACGCGTTCAGACTGCACATTCATTCTTCTACATGGGACAGATTTAGAGTCTACTCTGAGAAAAAGCATTGAAAAGTCATCACACTCTCTAATAAACTCTGAATAAAACCCCAGTTTCTTTGTTTTCAAATCTCCCTCCCTGTGTTTATGCAATTTACCACCCTGCACCAGGCTTAATCTTTAACAGCAAAGCAACCTGCTCAGTGCCATTATTACACTTTAATACAGCCCTGCTCCTGCAACTCATCCAGAAAGCTAAAGCAAGGCGAGCTCATTGTGCTGCCAGGGCCACTTATATCAGGCCTGCTTCATGTGCTCCTCCTCCTCCTTACTCCCCCCTACCCATGAGCCAATGCAAATGACAGTAACAGCTTGGACGTGATAGTAATTGCAAGTGGTGCGAGCTCTGCTCCATGGCCAGGCATGAAGGCAGATGAAGGCCGGGAGGAGTGCTGCCAGGCCTCTTTGAGGACACTGTGTCTCCCGTATGCTTGAGTAGACAGTGGAAAGAGAGGAGGCTCACTACCAGTTGCTCATCTGCCTGCAAGTCCCATGGTGCACTCCCACTATGTACTTAATGAAAGGAAAGCAGTAGGCTGGGCTCCTTCTTTCATGGTCTTGTTTACTTCATCACACAGTTGGACACCAATACTGCCTGGATGAGATATTGGCCATCTCATTGATCATAGCACCAATACACTGAACAGGCCATTCAACAACATTTAGAAGTAATAGCAGCTTTTCAGCAATGAGCGTGAGGATAGTGAAATACATTCTTATGCAAAGCCGGCATACCACAAGTGCCATCAACTTGACTGAGGAACACATAACAAATCTTGTGTTGGGAAAACCACCTCTTTTTCATCTACAGTACATCAATGCCATAAGGCAATGTTTCACCACAGTTCCTTGATAGGTCAACATTCTGGTTATATTAGCCAGCTGACTCTTTTATACTACTGAAACGAAATCCATTAGATCTAAAAACATTATTCACAACCATTTACATACATATTCATACATGTAGTATTATGAAACTTTGAAAGGAAATATTAAAAATCTGTCCTACAGAGTTCGGGAGTTATATTAGTGGGGTTGAATGAGGTTACAGAGATATCTATCATAACTGGCTATTACATGTCTCCATATCTTTGATCAGGGACTTCAGAAGTGTTTGGAGAACCGTCTCTGTTCCTGTTGGTGTCTGAGGGGAAGAATGAATCACGGATATCTCAGAGGAGTAGAAAGACAACAACCACAATAAACAACAAATAGTCACCAATGCATCTGAAAAAGCCCACGAACATCTAAATGAGTCGGTGGTTGATCAGATAAGGCAGCTTCAGTGAGTCCGTTACGTTCTGCATGTGTTCACCATGACCAGATATTAAGCAGTTGTGACTGAGTAAGAGGAAACAGCAAGAGGTCAAACATATAATCCACTGAGCTCCCCGTGTCACTGTCACACAGCCATTGCGTCTGGTTTGGTGTTATGCTTTTCATGTGATTTGATGTTACCTGAAAGCTCGCCTAAGATAGAGGCATATTCTAACCAATCACTTCACCACTAGGAATGTTCCTGAAATGACTCCATTTCATTTGCTATTCCTCAGATTCAGTGTGATACGGCTGGCATATGGTTTTAATTTGGTGGATGATTAGTGGACAGATAACAGGGATTGAACCCAGCAGAGAGTGGATGTGCCCCAAATGGCAGCATATAGGGCACTGTAAAGTGAAAATGGTGCAATTTAAGATAAAAAGAGTGTCTTGTCATCATGGTAGACCTGAACCCCCCTGAGTACACCTTGAGCCTCCCCTTTACAGCTTATTACTCAGTCTCGCACAGCCTCGCTCAGCTTTGCACATCCTCACACAGCCTCTCACTCTCAGTCTTGCTCAGCCTTGCTCAGCCTCTCATACTTGGTATTCCAGGAACTAGAGAGGGAAAGGCTCAGATTACTGTGAAGGGGAGAGATCTGACCACACAACATGAGATGGGAGGAGGAAAAGGAGGAGGAAAAGGAGGAGAGGAGAGGAGGAGAGGAGAGGAGAGGAGGAGAGGAGATGAGAGGAGGAGAGAGCCGGGTATTGCAATGTCGCTTTAGTCTTATCCATTCTGCTTCATTTGCATTGGGAGTGTTTGAGGGATGATACCTCAACTTAACCTTTGCCATAGTCCTACTTTGCGTGGATTCTTGATTAAACACTCATATTTACTACCTGCTTACAGAGCACTGACTAGGCTTAGATTAATGTGAGTAGAGGTGAACTGGGACTAGTTCTCTACCTGTTATGCATGTTATTATCACCTGCATCATCCCTGACAACTATTAAACTGCAGAAACAAGAACAGCTGCACCAAAGATGTTAAACAAATATGAATGGACCAGAATGGCTTCATACAGACATTAATAAATTACTTTTATTTGACATGAAAGGATATTTCAGTAAAATATACATTCCTTGACAATGCCTAGTTAAAAATGCAAGCATTTCTTTTGACACAAACCCATCAGAAAGTCCTATGGTGCAAGGAAATATGCAGAGGCATCCATAAAGCATGGCTATTGCAGACGTTGCTTGTTAGCAGAAGGGGCGGGTGTGTGTGGCAGGGTGTGTGTGTGTGTACAGGGCGGGGTGTGTGCACTAGCTAAGCTCAGCTCAGCTCACAAGCTGGCTAATTAGCATTGCCCTCTCATTCCCTTTGAGCAGGGGAGGACAAGTGGGAGACATCATATTTCTTTGTTAGAAGCATTGTGTGTCCCCTCTGACCACAGAAACCACAGGAGTTCTGACCACAGGGGGTCACAGAGTAGACAGCATAATCCACCATCCCCACCAGCCCCCTGTGGGAATGGCCACCAGCTAGCTCTCCCTTCCCTTCCCCAACCAACGCCCTCAGCTCAGACAACACTACTGGCATCACATACACCTATTGAATCATCATTTACTTTAAGCAATAGTTACTGTGCAGTGACATTTTCAGGCTACATGTCTGGTCCCGACTCCAGTCAGAAGACAGATGTTATGGAGGAAGCAGGTGCGTATTGCACAGCTCTTTGAAGCACACTCTGATCTCTGGCTGGTTGCACTCTGAAGACACAGCAGAGATGATTCAACTGGATCCCCTGGTGTACTACGGCTTTAATTAATAGGCTCCTATTACATATTATTTAGACAGTGATAATTGCCTTTACATCTCTCCTATATTTAGGGTTTATTAGCAAAAAGAGAGCCCTGGTCTGTTTTGGGCTTTGTCAAAGTAGCAGAACAGGCCATTTTAATAATTGGTCATGCACCAGTGGCCTTGATGGAACAGTTTGTTGTTTTTGTGTGTGTTTTTTTGTTGTAGCTGGAACAGCTGTTTCCCAACTACCAGTGATCTCCATAAGGCTGCCTCTGAAGGCCTGTGATGATGCACTCCCTCCCTCCCGAACGAGAGAGCTCGCTTCCGCACTGTGAAAAGTTGCCCCGGGTAAGGGAACAACAGACTGCAACTGTTCAAGTCAATTCGCAGTGGCTCAGAAAAGAAGGCGTGGGGAGGGTTGCAAACAGCCTGGGCTACTCACCAGATATCAAGCTCTGGTCTCCATGGCAGATATCACATGGGTATAGGCATCCCGTCTCTCTTGCAGTCAGTCAGTCACAGCTCTGAGAGTAGAACAACACCCACTGGCATTAGAGAGAAACACCTAGAGACCTGGGAACACAAGATACCATCTCTGGTTAAAGCAGTGTTACATTGTAAATTAGGCTAAACTAAGTTGATGCTCAGAGCCATGGGAACTTTCCCTGACTGATTGAACACATTGTTTGAGGTTGGTCATCTGGCCACTCAATATTGTTAGAAAAGAAGACAGAACTCCCAAAGATAAGCAGTGAGACATTCATAATTTAATTGGCTGATATCTACTCCTTTTAAACTTGGCAGCTTTGGTGAGATATGAGCACTGATCTGATTGTAAGACAACGGAAGAAAGAAACACAAACAGCAGGAAATATATGGGAGAAAAGTGAGTTGGAGACACAATGACTATGGCTGTGTATCCCATCATGAATATTTCATTGCATTATTGTAGCTGACGAAGAACCAAGTGTAAAGAGGAGCATTATGAAACATTTATCATATTTTGACAAAAGCTTTGGAATCTATCTATCCCTGTGCTACAAAACACACCGGATTCTTCTTCTTTCCTGATGAAGTTTTAAAAGAGAACAGAGGTGATTAACTGTATTGGCTTTATACCCATAAACTGTAGCAAATTTCCCCTTATGATAAATCACTAGACTCCATGAAAACGTACACCTGTGCTAAAGACTAGCTTAGGATACCATTTTATTGCTAGAAACAAATAAAAAAAACTTCAGAGGTATTGCCAAGGTCATAAGTCTTCGGTTTTCTCACTTGTCTCTAAAATTTAAACCACCTACTGTACATAACATGTCCCAAGTCCGGCAGCAGAGGAGGTTGCATGCAATGCTACATAGATTACCATATTGCTCTCATTCGTCTGCACAGAGCTCCTCATGCATGAAAACAGAATTCTCCACTCAGGTTTGACATCTATTTGTATTTAGAATGTGGTTCGAGGGTTGTCCTCTCAAGCTTTAATTTCATCCAATGAAGTATTTATGATGGAAGCTTTTTGTTAGTGTTAAGTTCAGTCCCACCTTCTGTAATCCAATTCCACTTAGAGACTTTGCATCACATAGGAGAGAAGGTTACAAGGAAACAATGGAAGACTGACTGTGGGGGCCCACAAATGACCTTATCTGTCATTATTGAGCAAGCAATTAGTACAGTAAACAATTGGAGGGTGATAATTCATAATCATACCCTCATGCATATTATTTACTCTATTATCTGCGTCTGACAGCCATTGTTTCAAGTCTGTCTTCTAATCTACAGCTTACTTATCCTGTGTAACAGTACAGGGGTGTGACAAGTACAGTACTTGACTGGTGCATGAAGTTGACATTTTGTTTTCTAACATGTCCTTGGATTTTCCACAATCGGCTCAACAACAGATTTCCCTGTTTTATCGCTGTCTCTCAGCCACCCCATCACCTGGCTCACACTGATAAGTCCTGTAGGGTCAGGTAAAGACAAGCCCTCCTGTGTGACTTTATCTCCAATTCACCCTCTCCTCGTCTCCTTCACTATATCAAAGCAATTCTTTTTTCATCCTTCAGATGTTCACCTTCTTTCCACCCGCATTTCCCTCCTATGAAGTAGAAAGATAAATAATCCTTCAATGGTGGGCTACGTTTGGCCAATGGACAGATTCTGTCAAGTAATTATCCATCACTGTGCTTCTTTTCCTTTGGACTGAGACAGTCAGATGTTAGATGTTCCCTTTTTTCTGCTCATCTGCCAACCCTCCTACTAAGAGTGCTGCGGACTTCTCTCACACTGTTCCGTTCTGTCCATCAACCACTCTGAACCATGTATAGGAGTGTCGTGGAAACAGGGACAGACAGTTCAGATCAGAATATGAAAAGATGAGGAAGCATCACTTCACTGACCACACTCGGTCTCAGGTAACACATCTCGTTATTTGTTATTTTATTGTATTACTTTTTATTTTTTACTTTATTTATTTAGTAAATGTTTTCTTAACTCTGTATCTTGAACTGCATTATTGGTTAAGGGCTCGTAAGTAACCATTACACGGTAAAGTCTACACCTGTTGTGTTCGGCACATGTGACAAATAACATTTGATGTGATTTGAGATCTATTATCCTGATCAGGAAATCTTTAAGACAACTTTTAAAACTTTAAAAAGGCTTTAGACTTACTGTAAATAATGTAAAATATGCTGTATGTTGATGATTCATTTATTTGCATAAAAATGGGTATGCTTTATCCAAACAAACCCTGCTGAAAGGCATCTATACCTACAATTGGGAAATCTACATATACAATAAAGGTCTGTCTTAGTTATTCTGCCTCACAGTAGCTCCTGCTTCCGTTTCTGGCAGAGAGAAAACAGACAAACTGTAGGGAGGACAGTGGATTTTAATCCACTGGGATATTGTCTCTTCCTAAAGAAGGTAAAACGAAAAGGCCTCAGGTGATAGTCTGTCAGATCCTGCCGATCTCATTTAAGGACAAAAAAAACTGCCTTCAAGCCCAAATCAATTATAGATATTTTTACCAAATTCATACTGTACATAGCCTACACACTGTAGGGAGCCTATACTCTCCATCTCTCTAAACTACACCATTCAGGTATCGACAGAACAACCCCTTAGCTTGCCATGAGGTAAAATAGGACCCTGGCCTCATATAGTCTTTCATGATATGGGAAATCAATTTCTAAATAGCCAAGTGAGGCACATTCTGTGTATTCATCACGGAATTTAATTATTCTTCAATTGCCTCGGTGGGGTAAAAGGTCTTGGTGAGAATGTCATATTTTAGCAGGTGTTTCCCTCCTCACCTGTCCCTAACTGCCTGAAATGAAGACAAGCAATAAAGCAGCAGCTCCAGCTGTAACAAGCTCCTGAAAGGACACTCTCAAAGTCAGGATGACTCAGCACTGGACACAATGAGCCATTTGATCAGGGAACAGTGGGAGTGGTATTATGGTATAGAGTGACAGATAGTTGTAGCAAAGGTAAAGTCAAGCTTAACCACACTGTAACAATAACACCTTTAATACTTTACTGTACAGAACTTTGAAATAATGCAGTGGTGTAAAGTACAAATACTTTAAAGTACTACTTAAGTAGTTTTCTGGGGTATCCATACTTTACTATTTATATCTTTAAGAACTTTTACTTCACTATATTCCAAATGAAAATAATGTACTTTTTACTCCATACATTTTCTCTGACACCCAAAAGTACTCATGACATTTTGAATGTTTAGGAGGACAGGAAAATGGCCCAATTCACACACTTATCAAGAGAACATTCTTGGTCATCCCTACTGCCTCTGATCTAGCGGACTCACTAAACACAAATGTGTCATTTGTAAAGTATGTCTGAGTGTGCCTCTGGGTACCCGTAAATAAAAAATCAAAAAAATATTTGTACTGTCTGGTTTGCTCAGTATAAGGAATTTGAAATGATTTATAGTTTTACTTTTGATACTTAAGTATATTTAAGCAATTACATTTACTTTTGATACTTAAGTATATTTAAATTTAATCAAGTAGTATTTTACTGGGTGACTTTCACTTGAGTCATTTCATATTAAGGTACTGTATCTTTACTTTTATTCAAGTATGACGTACAGCGCATTCGGAAAGTATTCAGACTCCTTCACTTTTTCCATATTTTTTTACTTTACAGCCTTATTCTAAAATGTATTAAATAATTTTTTTTCACTCATCAATCTACACACAATACCCCATAATGACAAAGCAAAAACTGCTTTTAGAAATGTTTGCAAATGTATTAAAAATAAAAAACTGAAATATCCCATTTACACAAGTATTCAGACCCTTTAATCAGTACTGTGTTGAAGCACCTTTGGCAAAGATTAAAGACAAGTCTTCTTGGGTATGACGCTACAAGCTTGTCACACCTGTATTTGGGGAGTTTCTCCCATTTTTCTCTGCAGGTCCTCTCAAGCTCTGTCAGGTTGGATGGGTAGCATCGCAGCACAGACATTTTCAGGTTTCTCCAGAGACGTTCGATCGGGTTCAAGTTCTGGCTCTGGGCTCTGGCTGGGCCACTCAAGGACATTCAGAGACTTGTAGCCACGTCTGCATTGTCTTGTCTGTGTGCTTAGGGTTGGTTTCCTGTTGAAAGGTGAACCTTCGCTCTGGAGGAGGTTTTCATCAAGGGTCTCTCTGTACTTTACTCTGTTCATCTCTCCTTGATCCTGACTAGTCTCCCAGTCCCTGCCGCTGAAAAACATCCCCACAGCATGATACTGCCATCTCCATGCTTCACCGTAGGGATGGTGCCAGGTTTCCTCCAGGCGTGACGTTTGGCATTCAGGCCAAAGAGTTCAATCTTGGTTTCATCAGAGCAGAGAATCTTGTTTCTCATGGTCAGTCTTTAGGTGCCTTTTGGCAAACTCCAAGCAGGCTGTCATGTGCCTTTTACTGCGGAATGCCACTCTAACCTTCCCCGGATCTGTGCCGCAACACAATCCTGTCTCGGAGCTCTCAATTGAGCATATGAGTTAAAATAAATGGCCTCATAGTTTATCGCAGCATCAGAAACACAGGCAGGACATCAATCAAATTAAGTATTCAATGATTTTCTGCAACATAATATGACCTCTATCAAATTTGTATTGCGTCTAACAAATAGGTTGTTAGTAACATTAATGCTCCCAATCTGTCAGGATTTTGAGAGGATGCCACTGAAATTAATCTGTTTAGATACTTGAAATCTGTTTCAAAGTCGGTCCCTCTCATTTGAAGTTAATTACATTATTCCATGGCAGGCACGATCATGTCTTACTGACGACTTACAAAGTGCTAAGTGTTTGATGTCATACAGAATGCTTAGCGTAAGCTGGAAGACAAACAACCTCCGACCAGTAATGATTACTGAGGCCAAGCAGCCATTTTGGGTAGATGTTGTGCTGATAATCCACTATAGTTCCCCTCTAATGAGTCCCAATAGGTATCTCAGAGGGTGGTTGTCAGCCCAATCTTTATTTGAGGTGGGACTAGGATAAGTTTTCCCCTGAAATTGCTTGTAGGTGCAGTTTGATTGGTTAATAGCTTTTTGTATAAGCCTTGACCAACCTTTGGCATTAAAGGTCAAGTTAAAGCTAACGGCCAATGTGCTAGCCAATGAATAGCCATGAATCTGGTGCAGGGCCAGGGTTAAGAGCCCTTTAGAGGGCTTTACATAAAGGAGGAAAGGAATTTTATAAATTGCATCTCAATGACAATTTGGATTCTTAGTTATGGTTATATTGAGTTTAAATCCAAATTGTTCTATACTTGTGTATATGTGTGTGTCAGATTTGGCACACACAGAGAATAATGCCTTCTCTTCTTAATTTGAGTAGGTTTTGCATTTCTGGCCCTGGTGCCCTTGGAAGACTCCAGAGAATGATTCAAGCAGGCATCAGCGATAGTTCTGCCAAAATCTTGTATACCTCTGCCAGTAGGGCATAGCTTGCTTCCAACACAAACAGCCCAGCATTGTAACAATCTGAAGCAGCTGTTTAAATCATCTAATGAATCGTTACAGTAAATGAACATAATATCAACTAGTCTAGGTACAATTTAGACATTTTCACCAGTTTATTCAGGGAGATATGAGGGTAAAGCAGTTTTTTTGCTGGGGGGGGGATTCTCAATGGAGCATATGAGTTAAAATAAATGGCCTCATAGTTTAGATGTTCTGTTGCAAATATTTAAGAGTGTTCTCTTGATGTCTCTGAGGAGTACTGTTTTGGCCTGTCTACCAAATTACTCTTTCCCCCAGTTTACAGTATGATTATCCCCTGGGCAACACGCTGTCCTTCCGTATAAAAATCAAGCTACATTTTCATGTAAGAACAAATTGCTTGAGCGGATTATATTTCACATTTACCTAATTCCCACAAGATGCTTTTGTAATTTTCTACAGATTATGTGTGTAATCTTTTCCACAGGCAGGTCTTTGAATGTTAAACGCAGACTGTGGTTAGTTCTACCAGTATCACAGTAATACCTGGCATATTGTGATTTGCAGGGAGATGCTCTTGCCAGATCAATAGGACATAAAAGCATCTGAGGCATCTTGACATTTCAAACAAAATCGCGGGCCCTTAATTGGGTTTTCCCGGATCATTAGCGGAAAGACATTACAGGGGATTGTTAAACCACCAGAGGTACATGTGCTTGTGATTACATGCACAGATGTCAGAGAAAACATGCTCCAAATACATATGTTATGCTTCTAGAATAGTACCACGAGGTAGGCTACTTAGTTGTTCCCAGTAAGTACTACTGCACCACCACATGAACCCTAACTAATATAGCTACTTAATTGGTCAAAATGTAGGTTTATTGTCCCCTCTCACTAAGAAATGTAGGGCCTCCTGGTTTGATATTAATATTCACATCACATTCCACCAACTCAGCAGAAATGTGCCAAACACCATAAATGCAAAATAGGTCAGGACGAAGAGTGGTATGAAATTTGATTTATTGTACAATTCTCATTTTCATGGCCCGATGAATGAATGCGTGAGTCAATAAGAAGGATTAGAGGAGATCACCCAGAAAGAGGGAACTTTTGGTCATAAAGGACAGTCTTCTGTGATGTCCTCTGAGGCATTATAATCTGGATTGTTGTCTGGATGTGTGGTCGGTGGCATCAGCATGCTTTCTGATCACAGTAATTGTATCACACTTTCATATTCAATGCAGATATGATACTGAAAGTTGGGGCAGTTCCTGTACGGTAGGATAAGCTTTTACGACTCCCTTGCTTGGCCCATTGAGCTTTAACTTGAGGACGCAGCTATGCTCTATGATACTTAAGTGATTTTGCGGTTCAGTGACTCCTTATAATCATATGGCGTGGCACTTCTATTTCCAGGAACATTTAGTTGATACGGAGGGCTAATACATGCAACATAATTTAACCTGCGTCCATTTCTTTTCTCATAATTTCATCAAGTGTAATATTATACAGTCCCTATAGTATAGCAGCCTATACTTTTAACTCCATCTTGTTTTTGGTTTTACACTCTACAGACTATGGTATACCTGTACCCCATAACATGGGATTTATTTTACACACTGACATAGGAATGGATTTCCTATCAACATTTAAATTAGGGTTTTCTTCATAAAAAGCTGTTGTGCTTTTTATGTTGCAAAAAGACATTGCCCCATGTTCACAAATTCATATATGGAGATTACCTGGATTAGTGAGACAACTATTAGCATTGACATAGTGTCGAACATATCCTGTTACATACCATCCTGAAGGGGTGAAAAAGCGTCAGTTGACACCATCCCTGGTTAATCCCCTGGCAGGGATCAATGAAACAGAATGTTGAGTCCCAGGCAGCTCACAGACGACCAGGCTGGTTGAGTGGGAAAGAAATGACTTTCAGTGTCTCTACATAAGGACATGCTATTTAAAGATGTTCCCCTCCACAGTAATCCTTCATAGTACTCCTTTACTGAACCCTGTATTCTAACACAGAGCCTCAATCATAGCCCCAGCATTGCCAAATGAATGTGACAACTTCTGTAAACAAGGGCAGAGACTATCGACGAACCCTCCTTGCTAATGAAGCCAGATAAATCTCCCTGCCTTGCTCTCCGAGTCTCTGTGTGTAAACAATGTTAGAGCTGCTCCTGTGCTCTGTCAGACCTGTCACACTGACAGCCTGTGCTACTGCTCAAGACTAAATCATATGCACAACACCAACCAACCTAAGACAAGCTGGGTGCTGCTGCTGGGAAAACACAACAGCTTATCATTTCCTATCCTCATGAAAAGGCAAAAGAAAAGTCTGTTGGTGCTCTAGAATATTATTGGTTTGTGTAATTTGAAGTCCTCCACTTCTATATTTATAGAATTTTCACAAAACACATGGGTTTTGTGTCTGTCAAGACAAGAAGAAGGATGAACACAGAGGAGATCAGAGTCTGCTCACTCTGATCCGATAATTAGCAATACACCAAAGCAGGAATAAAGGTAGCTAATCTTAAAAGTAGAAAGTAGAGCTAGCGACAATCTGATTTCCCCCTTTATCTGCTTGTTTTCCTCCCAAACACTAGCTCCCAAACTGGCACAGGATCAGGAAGGTTCTTTAGCAGCCGTATTACCTGTCTACAAGTTCACAATCCAAACTAGTATGGTTTCTTTTTTTCCCAGCTCACAATTGAATCTCTCTCAGTTAAACTCTTCTAGCTTCCCATTTGACAAAGCTAGCTACACAACTTGTGACATAAATATGAGATAGACGTCACATAAAAATGTACCATTACTGTAATTATTGGCACAACATGGTTTATGTGGCTCATATATAATGCAAGTACCTTCCCCAAAACAAACAAAAACAAAAACAGACCCCCAGCACCCTCAGCGCTAACCCCCTGCCACTGAGAATGAATAATACAGTTCAAGATGCATTGGAAACTAGAATGAGTCCCCTAAGTGCCCATGTGGTCTAATTTGTCTGAGTAAAATTGAAATCACTGCTTAAATCTTACAGTGAAAAACTAACTTTGAAGATGCTGCAGTTCTCGGAGTTTAATTGGGTAGTAGCTTCCATGCATTTGACAGTCATTTCAAATTCCATTTCACTTCAACCCCCAACAATATTCCCTAAGATGTTATTGAAACAGAGGTGTCGGTTTAAGTGCCAGAAAAAAGCAATCGCCTACTCAACCATTTAAAAAAAAAAAAACATTTTGTTTTCTTTCATAGCTCAGATTGTATAAAAGGTTGAAAACTTGGGCAGGGTTTAAAGTCTTACTACCACTGTACATGTTCCGTAGATGCAGCTGAGGCTTTCTACAGTACACCATATTAACAATTTTTTTTAGGTAACATAGAGTACAAGCTAGCATCCTGTTTATAAGAATTCATCCAGTAGTATCATCCCTCCTGATCCTATGCACTCAAGCACACTTATCTGTGAATGTATTATTGATATAGCTGGGAGATAACACTACACTGAGGTCTTACAGATCCATCTCGCTCAGAAAGGATGGATCTCAGTAGGGAGCCTCAGTCTAAGTCCTCCATGTACACTTCAACAGCGGTAAACATATGTACTAGAGAGTGTGAGGTGGAACAAGTCACCTCCAGGAGGGTACAGTGGGCCTTTATGAAATGTTAAAGTGGGCCTCAAATATGCTCATTGTTTCTCGTGAAGGGCAGCTATAGAACTTGTATTTTACTCTTTATCAAGCCTTCAGAGATTCCCTCCAACAGTGATGGAAAAATAAATGCTTCATCAGAATGAAATGGGTTATGTCAAGTATCTAGAACAGATGTGGATGTTTTGGGGGTTATAATGTGTTTGCACCAGAGCCTCTGCACTTGATGGAAAGCGAAAGACTTGACAAGCTATTTCATTCTCATACTTTATGTGACTTGGCATGCATATTTCCTCAGATTTTAACAACTGTTATCCCTATGTGATTTGGATAGTGAGGAAATATACACTCAGTGGTCAGTTTATTAGGTACACTCATCTAGTACAGGGTTGGAAGCCCTTTGCCCCCAGAACAGCCTGAATTATTTGGGGAATGGTTTCTACAAGGTGCGGCGTTCAAACTTTGTCAATTGGTATCAAGGGACATAACGCGTGACAGGAAAACATTCCCCACACCATTGTAAATTTCAGCCTGTTTCACAGAAATAAAATCTTCATAAAACTCAATCAAACTATAGAAAACTGAAAAGAACTAAGTGACAGAGAAACTGAAGCCTTAGAATTTATTTGTACTCCTTAAGTATGTAAATGGAACAATATAATCACCCAGAAATATTATAGTGCAAAACTCTAAATTATATTGTACAACGTTCAGGCCCAGACAACAAAAACAATGAGTCCATAACTTTTCACAATGAGTCCGTAACTAAAACACCCAATAACTGTCCGTTCATCTGTTCACCCAAATCTGAAAGAAATCTGATCCATCCAAGACACAGTGATAAGAGCCAGAACTCAAAGTCATAAAACTCCAACAAAAAAACAACCTTCCACAGCCTTAAAAAAAGTAAAGAAATATCGGCGTGGCAACAAAAACAACACGGAACAAAGATTGAGCTCACCGTGACGTAAGTGATCCTCCTTCGCACCGATGACTTCAATCGTTCAACAACTGCCCGTAAAATCCAAGGGGATATCGGGTATACTCCACTGGTTAGAGATGTGCGTCGGAACAGGTACACATAACACATATTCCAGACACATATCAGCGATCTAAACCAACACTTTAAATAACAATTTCTCTACAAATGATCCTTGCGAACCTAGGTCCCAATCAGACTATCCAGGAGCGGCATTACTCTCCTTTTCCCAGGTGAAAAACTAATTATCACCCCTTTTCTCCCATACAGCATTGACAGAACATTCAATGAAAATAAAAAAACATAAAGTTCAAATAATAGACCTTACATACCCTCAGTGCCAGTTCACTTTTGTCTCCTTTGTAAGTGCCTACAGTGTGTGTAAAATGTGTTACACCATTACACTATCGCAACCAGCCTGTACCGCTGACACCAGGCAGGAGGATGGGGCCATGGACTCATGCTGCTTACTCCGAATCCTGGCAGGAACCGGATTCGTCAGAGGAGGCGATGTTTTTACACTCCTCAATTGTCCAGTCTTGTTTTTAATTGATAGGAATTGAACCCGGTGTGGTCATCTGCTGCAATAGCCCATCCGTGACAAGGACCGACGAGTTATGCATTCCAAGACACTGTTCTCCACACCACTGTTGTACTGCATCGTTATTTGCCTCTTTGCGGCCCGCCTGTTAGCTTGTATGATTCTTGCCATTCTCCTTTGACCTCTCTCATCAACGAGCTGTTTTTGCCAACAAGACTGCCGCTGACTGGATGCTTTTTGTTTGTTGCCTCATTCTCGGTAAACCCTAGACACTGTTGTGCATGAAAAGGCCAGGAGGCCGGTTGTTTCTGAGGTACTGGAACTGGCGCGCCTTGCACCGATGATCATACCACTCTCAAAGTCGCTTAGGTCACTTGTTTTGCCCATTCTAATGTTCAATCGAACAGTAACTGAATGCCTCGATGCCTGTCTGCCTGCTTTATATAGCAAGCCACGGCCACGTGTTTGTAGGAGCAAACCATTTTCACGATCAGGGTGGTGAACCTAATAAACTGGCCACTGAGTGTATAACCAATAGTAATGGGTTAGAATTACTAAGCACATCTTGGCATGCTTAACATTGAAATTGGATAACTTCTAGTCCCACACCATCAAGCTGCTCCAATGCATTTGTAAAGAGTCTCAATGTACCCGTGCGTGTAGACTGGAATATCCTGACTTCAACCTTATACTTCACTGGCTTCCTAGAGAGTACGCTACATGGCTTATATGATGTAAGCTGAGCTTATTCCCCAGAGTTTGCCCCCACTATTGGTACCTCACAAATTTGATTCTTCCTCACAGTCCGACACAAGTACTCCATTCCACTCAGAAGTTGCAGGCAATCTTTACTTTTGAGTGCCACAAAAGTCAACAGATGTCCCATGTTGGACCTTCCTATTATGAGGCAATCTAAGTGAGTTTGGCAGTGGGTCAGAGGGTAGTGTTGTTCACCACACAGTGAAACATGGGTACTGTGGAGGACACTGAGCAACAGCTGGGGATGGTGCAGTAAACCACTGAGAGGATGTCACTTACAGTACAGCATTAAGATGATTAATTGAAGTTAACATGCTTGGTTCCTCAAGCTTAAACACTTGAAACCTGCCATGCATATCTGACGAAAGGTCAGTTCACTCCAATTTATTTGTCGAAAGGAGAGGACACGAGGTGACATGAGTACAGAGGGAATTTAATCAACCTGCTATCCAGATGCTTTAGTCAGGTTCTGCTCTACAAGCAGACTGTTTCAGCGTGAGATGCACATCTGAACATGGCCACTGGTGCATGGCTAATGACCAATAAAGGAATCCTGCACATATTACCATGACAACTTTTAGCAGAAAACTGTTTTGGTTGTCAAGGGAAGTGCATATCAATGATTTAAATGTACACTATATGACTAATTGGGAGCGCTGTGTTGAAGCCACCGTGCCTCCATCTTGGCACTCCCCCACCATTGTAAAACATTTTTGGGAAGCTATACAAAAGCATTTATTAATATCTACATTCGTTTTTGCCACACATGTACTACATTACAGACACCTTAATGCATACTTTTAAATTATATCATGTGAGCTAAAAACAAAAATAAAAAATATATAAAAATATTTTCCTTAAAGTACTATTTTATTTTTTTATTACTGATGTTACTGTCCCCACTACAACCAATAAATACTTAATACATGTAATGTTGTCCTTTAATTGAACTACTGTAAAATTAAATGTATTCCTATGGAGGACTTCTCCTACTGGGGAGTGTCAATATGGCCGGCCGTTAGCTTCAAAGCCTCTAAATGGCCAATACATAGTATTAGCAATCCAGGGTTTATATACAGTGCCTTCAGAAAGTATTCATACCCCTTGACTTGTACATTTTGTTGTGTTAAAGCCTGAATTCCAAATGGATAAAAAAAAAAATCTCACCCATCTACACACAATACCCCATAATGAGAAAGTCAAAACATGTTTTTAGAATGTAATACAGAAATGTATTGTTTACATAAGTATTCACACCCCTGAGTCAATACATATTGACCTCGATGAAAAGGTACTGTGTGTCAACTAGGAAAATGAGAAAACCAAAACAAAATCATAGACTACATGGCGGTCCAAGGGAGTGGCGTAGGCAGTCAGTGTGTTGGTATGGGACACAGGCTCGGTTCCATTTCTCACCCTCATTTCTCACCTTTGGCAGCGATTACAGCTGTGAGTCTTTCTCAGTAAATCTCTTATGCGCTTTGCACACCTGGATTGTACAATATTTGCAAGTTATTATTTTTACAATTCTTCAAGCTCTGTCAAGTTGGTTGTTGATCATTGCTAGACAGCGAGTCTTGCCATAGATTTTCAAGCTGATTTAAGTCAAAACTGTAACTACGCCACTCAGGAACATTCAATGCTGTCTTGGTAAGCTCCAGTGTATATTTTTTATTAATTTGTAACAATTATAAAAACATAATTCCACTTTGACATTATGAGGTATTGTGTGTAAACCAGTGACACAAAATCTCAATTTAATCCATTTTAAAATCTGTCCGTAACACAACAAAATGTGGAAAAAGTCAAGGGGTGTGAATACTTCTGAAGACACTGTACATCACTGGTGCATACAGATGTAGGATCTGCACAGCAGGAAATGCAAACGTGTAGTGTATTCAAGGTTTAAAAAGGCTTATAACATTTGTAATTTCGACTTTAAAATGTCCATTATTTATAATCCACATAATAATTCACATTTCATGTTGCTGCAGGATTATTTTCCTGCTGTAGCAAACTGGCTCAAATTAAGGGGGATCAGACATATTTTCAGATTGGATGCTCTCTGTTAAACACAATTTTGCATTCCAGCTTTTGATGCATTTTTTTGAGAGATTTCTCTGTAAATGTACATCAATGATGTAGCAGCAATTACCAATAATGTCGCTGAATGCTTGCCCCATGGGGAAATGTGTGTGAAACACTGGGCTCCTTCCTCACCTTGGTCTTTTGGAAAAGGATTTATGCAGTCAGATAGAGTCACAGTAGCAAAGTGATTAGAGGTAATATCGATCCAGGTCTTTGGGTAACTTCTCTGTTCAAAGTGAGTGGACTACGCCTCAATTTGTTTTATAGCTCTCCCGATGACTGCATATTTTCCCAAAGCTATTCAACGACAAACAGGATTTAAAAACTGCTCAACAGCCATCAGTCGAGCATAGAATGGGATACTGGCTGTCAGCATCAAGGGACTTATTTCTCTACATATGACCCCAGGCAAATTTATTACGCCTATAATCATATGATCTTATATTTTTTAAAGTGATAAAGTGCTTGTGACAATCTTACAACCTGTAGTGACTTCACAATACAGGCCTTACCAGATGGAGAGGAAGGCATTTCACAAAAGCAATAGTGTGCTAGATTAAAAAAATTGTTACTTAAAATGTTTGTGCACCACAATCAGTAGTTAGTATCACATCATAGATTTAATGCACTGTGTATGATAGACTATCACAGGCAGGTACAGTCATTTAAGTACGTGTAAAGGCTGTGGATGATTAAATTTGCACATCAAATGGAGGCGGCTACCTGCTTGCTAACAAATACCCAAAAACAGTTGAAGTCGGAGGTTTACATGCACTTAGGTTGGAGTCATTAAAACTCGTTTTTCAACCACTCCACAAATGTCTTGTTAGCAAACTATAGTTTTGGCAAGTCGGTTAGGACATCTACTTTGTGCATGAAACAAGTAATTTTTCCAACAATTGTTTACAGACAGATTATTTCACTTAATATTCACTGTATCACAATTACAGTGAGTCAGAAGTTTACATTGACTAAGCTGCCTTTAAACAGCTTGGAAAATTCCAGAAAATTATGTCATGGCTTTAGAAGCTTCTGATAGGCTAATTGACATCATTTGAGTCAATCGGAGGAGTACCTGTGGATGTATTTCAAGGCCTACCTTCAAACTCAGTGCCTCTTTGCTTGACCTCATGGGAAAATCAAAAGAAATCAGCCAAGACCTCAGAAAAGAAATTGTAGACCTCCACAAGTCTGGTTCTTCCATGGGAGCAATTTCCAAAAGCCTGAAGGTACCACGTTATGTACAAACAATAGTACGCAAGTATAAACACCATGGGACCACGCAGCCGTCATACCGCTCAGGAAAGAGACGCGTTCTGTCTCCTAGAGATGAATGTACCTTGGTGCGAAAAGTGCAAATCAATCCCAGAACAACAGCAAAGGACCTTATGAAGATGCTTGAGGAAACAGGTACAAAAGTATCTATATCCACAGTAAAACTAGTCGACATAACCTGAAAGACCGCTCAGCAAGGAAGAAGCCACTGCTCCAAAACCGCCATAAAAAAGCAAGACTACGGTTTGCAACAAGATCAGACTTTTTGGAGAAATGTTCTCTGGTCTGATGAAACAAAAATAGAACTGTTTCGCCATAATGACCATTTTTATGTTTGGAGGAAAAAGGGGGAGGCTTGCAAGCCGAAGAAATACCATCCCAACCGTGAAGCACGGGGATGGCAGCATCATGTTGTGGGGTGCTTTGTTGCAGGAGGGCCTGGTGCACTTCACAAATTAGATGGCATCATGAGGGAGGAAAATTCTGTGAATATATTGAAGCAATATCTCAAGACATCAGTCAGGAAGTTAAAGCTTGGTCGCAAATGGGTCTTCCAAATGGACAATGACCCCAAGCATACTTCCAAAGTTGTGGAAAATGGCTTAAGGACAACAAAGTCAAGGTATTGGAGTGGCCATCACAAAGCCCTGACCTCATCCTATAGAAAATTTGTGGGCAGAGCTGAAAAAGCGTTTGCAAGCAAGGAGGCCTACAAACCTGACTCAGTTACACCAGCTTTGTCAGGAGGAATGGGCCAAAATTCACCCAACTTATTGTGGGAAGCTTGTGGAAGGCTACCCGAAACGTTTGACCCAAGTTAAACAATTTAAAGGCAATGCTACCAAATACTAATTGAGTGTATGTAAACTTCTGATCCACTGGGAATGTGATGAAAGACATAAAAGCTGAACTAAATAATTCTCTCTACTATTATTCTGACATTTCACATTCTTAAAATAAAGTGGTGATCTTAACTGACCTAAGACAGGGATTTTTTACTTGTATTAAATGTCAGGAATTGTGAAAAACTTAGTTTAAATGTATTTGGCTAAGGTGTATGTAAACCTACGACCAACTTTATATCTCAAGCATTGTCTCTTCACGAGTTGTCCAGCGGTGCTTTAGTAAATGCCTTAGAAGTCCACGTTAAAGTTTTACAATAAACATCCACATGCAGGGGTTGTTTGAATTCCCCTAACAGTTTTAGACAGCTACAGTAGACAAGGAGGTGTGTGCTCTTTCCCCAAAAAGTCAAATCCTAGGGATGGTTACATCTTCTCTGGCCTGACCCTGGCTAGCTAGCAGCAAAAACGCTTTCATGATCACAGATGAAAGGACAGGGAGGAGGAGAGGCAGACTTCTGTGCAGTCTGAAGAATACGTTTCCTTCATGGGGTAGACTGAATAACTTACATTATTATTATATATGAGCACTCCATCCTATGCCCCTTGAATCCCCCGTCTTATGCTCGCACCGTGGCACCAATTCAGGCAACACTTCACTTTATTATTTACATATTGCAGTAATAATCGTCCATATTCTTTTCCCCTTCACATTCTTTTTCGTATTCCATTTGCTTTTAGGGCTACATGAAGCATACCCGATATAAGCACAGTAGTGTAATGTATAAATGAAACATTAGGGCAGTGAAGACAGAGTCCTATTCAGCAGTCACATGCATTTTGCTGCCATTTTAAGTCAGTCAGAACATATAGAAATAAAGCAGAAAGAATGTGTTCAGCCAGACTAAAGCAAGCGACTTTAAATGGGCAGCCATCAGAGAGGTCCTGAATAATTGATAGTTCCTCTTGTTTTGCAGCACAATGAGGAGGCTTTATGTCCTACATAGAGACCAGGGTGTCTATTATGCTGTTTCAGCGTGTCATGTTTATACTCCTCATTTGCATATGTATTACATTTACTTTATTTAATTTAGGAATTTTGTGGCGGGTTTATAATGAATGCATCTGTTACTGGTTCCTGAGTAATTGCAGTATCAATATGGCAGGTGTCAGAATCCACCAGATATGTCTTGATCTGGAAACTTCACACAGGCGTGTCTCAGGAGAGCCAACTGCTCTGTCTCAGGAGAGCCAACTGCTCTGTCTCAGGAGAGCCAACTGCTCTGTCTCAGGAGATCCAACTGCTCTGTCTCAGGAGATCCAACTGCTCTGTCTCAGGAGATCCAACTGCTCTGTCTCAGGAGAGCCAAATGCTCTGTCTCAGGAGATCCAACTGCTCTGTCTCAGGAGAGCCAACTGCTCTGTCTCAGGAGAGCCAACTGCTCTGTCTCAGGAGATCCAACTGCTCTGTCTCAGGAGATCCAACTGCTCTGTCTCAGGAGATCCAACTGCTCTGTCTCAGGAGAGCCAACTGCTCTGTCTCAGGAGATCCAACTGCTCTGTCTCAGGAGATCCAACTGCTCTGTCTCAGGAGAGCCAACTGCTCTGTCTCAGGAGATCCAACTGCTCTGTCTCAGGAGATCCAACTGCTCTGTCTCAGGAGATCCAACTGCTCTGTCTCAGGAGAGCCAACTGCTCTGTCTCAGGAGAGCCAACTGCTCTGTCTCAGGAGATCCAACTGCTCTGTCTCAGGAGATCCAACTGCTCTGTCTTAGGAGAGCCAACTGCTCTGTCTCAGGAGAGCCAACTGCTCTGTCTCAGGAGAGCCAACTGCTCTGTCTCAGGAGAGCCAACTGCTCTGTCTCAGGAGATCCAACTGCTCTGTCTTAGGAGAGCCAACTGCTCTGTCTCAGGAGAGCCAACTGCTCTGTCTCAGGAGAGCCAACTGCTCTGTCTCAGGAGATCCAACTGCTCTGTCTCAGGAGATCCAACTGCTCTGTCTTAGGAGATCCAACAACACGGCATGCTAAGTCTTTCTGCTGAGGTTAATACATTTCAGCCATTCAAGTTTTCAAAACAACAGATACATGAGATGGGGAGCATTTTAGTTTAGCATATTCACTGGCATATGTTTCTTCTGTGGAGGCAGCCATTTCCTTTCTTTTATTTTGTATCTATCAGCAGCGCCATGCTTGTTTAGCTAGCACTGATCTGCTGTGTCTAACCCCAAGCTATGGAACATTGACAGTAGCTACAGCGCCTACCAAGCACATTACCCAGCTGCTCAGCTGCACTGCACAACACAAAACCACCACTGAGACAAAGAGGGAACCGATCGCCCAAATCCAGGGAGAGCACTGAGCAGCAAACTGTGATGATACAGGACCCTAAGACAGGGATAGAAAAGTCCTCCCCTGTGCAGCTTTTAATATTGTGTCATTTTTTCATTATTTCCTTCCTATTCCCTTGCGCAAGTTAAGCAATTCAAATGAGGCAATTTATTTAATTAGTAATCTGTCTGTTTTTACCAGGTAATCTACTAGGGTGTTGGCGGCCCTGTTTAAGGTGTATAGATAATAAATCCAAGAGGAAAGTGGCTTATTTTATGCATAATTATAAACCACCCTGGTAAATAACATGTTCATTTTTCATCCAACGTAACCACATATTAGACACACATTATTGTCATTTAGTGCAAGCAGTCATTGAGCCTTACAAACCTCAATAAATTGGACACATCCTTCTTTATGTACATATCATTGTCTATGGAAACATGGCTCTGAAACAAAGCTTAATATTAGAGGGTAGTTTCACTGACAAACAAAAGTACAATGGAATCCTGGGTCCATTACAGAATGCAAGTTGTAGGAACAGTATTTGCCATACATTAGAATGTAATCACCACGCTAATGCACCATAATGGGGCATACATCTATAGGGTCAATCAAGTACACATGCAATACACCAGCTGCAGTCATTCTCCCTATGATATACTGTACAAGCATAAGCCCTCTTCTTAGTACAGTGAAATAACCAATGGGTGACAAATATGTTTGTTGTTTGATCCTCTTGTTCTTTATGACTTTTTGGAATGTATTTAAATTGTACTGTATTTCCTTTCTTTTTGTATTGAACAGAGTATCTCTGACTGAGTGCCCATTCACATTAATGATGACAGACAAGGTTTATCACTGCAGGAGGTTGTCAACTCAGGAGTTGTGTTGTGGGCGTGGACTAAGGCACTGACACATGAAAAATGAGTCAAACAAGTACTCTGTAACATCAGCGTTTACTAAATTATGGATATTATGATGGAATACACCTTTCAGAAAAGAAAACGAAAAAAGTTCAAATTGATTCACTCTGCTAAATTGACCTTAACATTGACGATTAACTTTCAACGTGTCCAGTCTGTGTTTATCCTCTAATAGTGTCTGGAAATGATTCCATTGAAAAAAACTCACTGGTATAGTCACAGTACAAAGAGATATGGCTCAGCCAAAACGGGGATATCCTATTATTGGTTTAAATGTGTTTGTTTGCAGAAATTGTTTGGACATGCAACTGTATTTCTACAAATAAACACATTTAATAGGATATCCATGTGATAGTTTTTGGCAGCAAATGAAAATTGGCTGTTATTATGACACTTTTTAGCAAATTGCTCTGCCAACTACTTCCCTAGTGTGTTTGAGACATTCAGATAATGAGGATTAATTCATGAATCCGTAGTTAGGTAGGGGCCTACACATTCCCCAAAATGGCCTCCATTGTGTGAGTAATTGGTGTGTTTTTCTATTGGTTATACACCCCGTTATCTATTGATTATCTATTGGTTATACACCCCGTTATCTATTGATTATCTATTGGTTATACACCCCGTTATCTATTGATTATCTATTGGTTATACACCCCGTTATCTATTGATTTTCTATTGGCTATACACCCCGTTATCTATTGATTATCTATTGGTTATACACCCCGTTATCTATTGATTATCTATTGGTTATACACCCCGTTATCTATTGATTATCTATTGGTTATACACCCCGTTATCTATTTATTATCTATTGGTTATACACCCCGTTATCTATTGATTATCTATTGGTTATACACCCCGTTATCTATTGATTATCTATTGGTTATACACCCCGTTATCTATTGATTATCTATTGGTTATACACCCCGTTATCTATTGATTATCTATTGGTTATACACCCCGTTATCTATTGATTATCTATTGGTTATACACCCCGTTATCTATTGATTAGCTATTGGTTATACACCCCGTTATCTATTGATTATCTATTGGTTATACACCCCGTTATCTATTGATTTTCTATTGGTTATACACCCCGTTATCTATTTATTATCTATTGGTTATACACCCCGTTATCTATTTATTATCTATTGGTTATACACCCCGTTATCTAATTAAAGCCTAAGAATATAAGATAATATTTGAAGCCTTCAACTGGTGAAGACTGAATTGCTGCCAACAAAAGATGTGAAAACAGCTATTTATATGGACAAAAGCTATTAACAGTTTAGAAAAAGCAGATTTTGGTGTAATGATGCCCCTATACGAAAAGCAACATGGCCTATTTTATAACTCCTAACTATAAGTGCTACCCCTGTCAATTCCCTCCAACCCGTCATAGATCTAAGGCAGCCAGGCACTACGGGGACAAATCGTGTCACTTCTGTCACACAGCAACCCAATCTAACACAGGAAATGAAACTCCAGTATACGTGTTATGCTGCCATCTCCATATTTTACACTTTGATTTACTAAGGGATTACAAAGGCGTCATCAGTATTTGGGCCATTCCACGAAATTAGTGCCTTTTTTGTCCCTTTGATATTTTAAGTATAAATTGTTCACCAATATTGAATTTTAAAAGCCTGTTATATCCAATGAAGTGCCCTTTAAAATAGACCACATGGAAAAATCAATAAATCCGATTTTCTTTTATATGAATAAATAGGAAGATTTTAACCCAGGTATTTTGTTGCTTTGACAAAGTCATTTCTGAAGATGATTATTTATTTCATGTGATTAGTGATTCATTTATCTATGTCCCTTATTTTAAGGTCAACCCTGTTACGTGAAATTAATTCTCGATTTAATATGGTGAAACTATTCCTTTAAAAAAAAAAGATTCTAAAAGAAACATTGAATATCTAATAGTCAAATCATAAAGTCAAAGCAGGTGAGCTAGTTCTACTCTTTTTGGCAATTTTCTGGTGTTTTGTGGTGGAAAACTGAGCAGGTCGAGCATAAAACGTCAACCCTGTTAACCATAGATAGACAGGCTAGAAATGTTTTAACACTTTTTTTGTGAAGCGTGCATTCAATTGCCAGTCCCTGTTGCACACAACAAGCTTCCACTCCCCCTCTCACAAGGGAATTTATGGCTGATTTAAAAATAAATTGTCAACCCTGTTACGGTCAACCCTGTTACTTTATTTGGCACTCAATTTACTTTCCAACAGACACTGGGAGACAAATTCCCCTTTCAGCAGGACAATAACCTAAAACACAAGTCCAAATACTGTATACACTGCAGTTGCTTACCAAGACAACACTGAATGTTCCCGAGTGGCCTAGTTACCGTTTTGACTTAAATTGGCTTGAAAATCTATGGTAAGACTTAAAAATGGCTGTCTAGCAATGATCAACAACCAACTTGGCAGACAAAGAAATTGTAAAAGAATAATGTGCAAATATTGTACAATCCAGGTGTGCAAAGCTTTTAGAGACTTAACCAGAAAGACTGACAGCTGTAATTGCTGCCAAAGGTAATTCTATCATGTATTGACTGAGAGGTGTGAATACTTATGTAAATGTATTTCATTTTCAATAAATTTGCAAACATTTCTAAAAACATGTCATGATGGGGTATTGTGTGTAGATGGGTGAGAAAAAAATCATATTGAATCAATTTTGAATTCAGGCTGTAACAGAACATAATGTTGATTAAGTCAAGGGGTAATGAATACTTTCTGAAGGCACTGTATCAAACGTTTACATTATTAGCAAACGATAATGCCTTGGTTGTATTGTCAACATTTTTGTCTTTCCCAATAGTGACCCTTAGATAGCAATTCATATAAATGTATGACTTCCATTAAAGACAATAGGATCTGCTTGTCAATGAACCGCATGTCGTTGCCATATATGTGTTATTGACTGTATGTTTGTTTATTCCATGTGTAACTCTGTGTTGTTGCTTGTGTCACACTGCTTTGCTTTATCTTGGCCAGGTCGCAGTTGTAAATGAGAACTTGTTCTCAACTGGCCTACCAGGTTAAATAAAGGTGAAATAAAATAAATATGCAAGAGTAGGCTAAGGACTGTCTCTGGGTGCAGTTCAGATCATTTCAGTCCATAATAAGAGGTAACCTGCCGACAGTTGTCTGTCTACAAGGTATCCACACAATACAACATGATAACAGGAACCAACCTGTCTGTGTCCTGTGCTGCTATTTCTTATTCCCCGCAGCAAACCATAATGCTACTTGATTCACAGAGGCAGAGATGTACAGTATGAGCAAAACAGATATGATGACCAGACTACGGAAGAAGATTCATCAAAAAGCTAATTCTATTAGCTCTGCCTAGCAGCCTCTGCTAGGTTGTTGGTGCTTAAACAAGACTGCTATTAGTGTGGTGGCAAATCAAAATAACGTCACAGTCATCTGCAAAACCTAATAATTACATTCCAGAGGTGTCAGTCTCATTTCCTACACTTAATTCATCACTAAAAGAAACCATAATCACTTTCTCAAGAAAAGTGAGGATAAGGTAATCTCTTTTTAAATGACCAGCTTATCCACTTTCCTGCTTATCTTAATAAAATCGCACACCAGAAGCTCTGGGTTGTCACTTTCTAAAAGCTATTCAATGAAAAAATACTCCTAAGTTCACCCCTGCTTTAAAGAGCATTAATAGTTGGCATATGGTACCATTTCCCCCGATGATTTGTCAATTTGCTGCTCATTGAAAAAACAACAAGGGTTTTTAGCTAGATATTAATTAAATATATATCAGGTCTGGTACACTGTTTGTTTCTCTACTCTTTGTTGTGCAGGTATTCCTATCCTACTTAAAGCAGGATAAAATAAGCATACTCTAAAATGAGCTTACATTCGCTTTCTCTGTACTTATGGAATATTGAAATCAGCAGTGCAGGCTTGAAATAACCAGTGTCTGGGGACCTAAGACACATTCTAAGTATGAGTTTTCAGATGAGGAAGCTGATGTCAACAGCAGCCAAAATCCCAATTTCTGAGAAGGGTCGATATTTCCCTTTTTTTAATCACAGAGTGAAAAACACAAATCTCCAACAAAATGTGTTTTGTAGGCTATTTTCCATGAATAGAAGAGGCTGAGGCTGTTTCATAGTGAGAAATGATGTAATTTCACTGACCGGTAGATATAACCCAGCCGGTTGTCATATTCGTGTATGGTAGGTGACAGGGAAGTCAGGTGCAGGAGAAACCAAATTGTTTAATATGGAGTATTTAATGAAAAACAAACTCCAAAACCAAAGTACAAAATAAAATGGGTAAAGGATACCCGTCGCACACTGATACACAAACCCACGTAACTAAACATACAAACAATCACCAACATGGACATGAGGGGAAACAGAGGGTTAAATACACAAGTAATTAATGGAATTGGAAACAGGTGTGATGGAAGACAAGACAAAACCAATGGAAAATGAAAAACTGATCAATGATGGCTAGAAGACCGGTGACGTCGACCGCCGAGCACCACCCGTGCAAGGAGGGGCATCGACTTCGGCAGAAGTCGTGAAACCGGTGCAGTTTCTCAAAGTATTGTATATGTGATTTCAGCTCATTTTAAAACTGGGCTGTTCCAGTCTAGACTGGTCAAGTTCATCTAAATTACCACAAAAACCTTTAATTAAACACTTTTTTTGTGTCTGAATTGTTTCCTAAGTTCCTTATCTTGTCAACAACATAATGTCACTGTCCTTTGAATCACGCACACAATGTTATGGTTGGTTTCACTGTCAATCTGTTAATTGTTCTGTCAGTCTCTGAAGGTATCAGATATGTAGCAGGGAATGCAATTTTCCACTGTGCCTAATTAGTGTCATCGTTAGGAACTGACAAACTTACCTCAACACTACTAAGCAAATGCACCATCTGAGGTATGCCTTTTCCATTGTAAAATAATGTCTTCTGTAATACAACTGAGTGCGTTATGTACAGTGCTTTCGGAAAGATTTCTGACCTTGACTTTTTCCACATTTTGTTACATTACAGACTTATTTTAAAATAGATTAAATACAAATTTTCCTCATCAATCTACACACAATACCTCAAAATGACAAATTGAAAACAGGTTTTTAGAAAACGTTGCACATTTATATAAAAATAGAAATGACCGTTTGCTATGAGACTCAAAATTGAGCTCAGGTGCACCCTGTTTCCATTTATCATCGTTGAGATGCTTCTACAACTTGATTGGAGTCTACCTGTGGTAAATTCAATGGATTGGACATGATTTTGAAAGGCACACACCTGTCTGGGGAAGGGTACCAGAAACATTTAGCAGCATTGAAGGTCCCCAAGAACACAGTGGCCTCCATCATTCTTAAACGGAAGAAGTTCGGAACCACCAGGACTCTTCCTAGAGCTGGCCGCCCAGCCAAACTAACCAATCGGGGGGAAGGGCCTTGGTCAGGGAGGTGACCAAGAACCCGATGGTCACTCTGACAGAGCTCCAGAGCTCCTCTGTGGCGATGGGAGAACCTACCAGAAGGACAACTATCCCTGCAGCACTCCAACGATCAGGCCTTTATGGTAGAGTGGCCAAACAGAAGCCACTACTCAGTAAAAGGCATACGACAGCCCGCTTGGAGTTTGCCAAAAGGCACCTAAAGGACTCAGACCATGAGAAACAAGATTGTCTGGTCTGATGAAACCAAGATTGAACTCTTTGACCTGAATGCCAAACGTCACATCTGGAAGAAATCTGGCACAATCCCTACGGTGAAGCATGGTGGTGGCAGCATCATGCTGTGGGTATGTTTTTCAGCATCAGGGACTAGGAGACTAGCCAGGATTGAGGCAAAGATGAACGAAGCAACGTACAGAGAGATCTTTGATGAAAACCTGCTCCAGAGCGCTCAGGACCACAGACTGGGTCGAAGGTTCAACTTCCAACAGGACAACAACCCTAAGCACACAGCCAAGACAATGCAGGAGTGGCTTCGGGGACAAGTCTCTGAATGTCCTTGAGTGGCCCAGCCAAAGCCCAAACTTGAACCTGATCTAACATCTCTGGAGAGAAGTGAAAATAGCTGTGCAGCGACGCTCCCCATCCAATCTAACAGAGCTTGAGAGGATCTGCAGAGAAGAATGGGGGGAAATCCCCAAATACAGCTGTGCCAAGCTTGTAGCGTCATACCCCAGAAGATTCAAGGCTGTAATCGCTGCCAAAGGTGCTTCACCAAAGTACTGAGTAAAGGGTCTGAATACTTATGTAAATGTGATATTTCAGTATTTTTTTTATACATTCGCAATAAAATTATACAAACCTGTTTTTGCTTTGTCATTATGGGATATTCTGTGTAGATTGATGAGAGGGAAAAAAACAATTTAATCAATTTTCAAATAAGGCTGTAACGTTACAAAATGTGGAAAAAGTCAGGGGGTCCGCATTCTTACCGAATGCACTGTAACAACTTGATCGCATAATTCATTTCAGGATTTGACATAATTATATGT
This sequence comes from Salmo trutta, assembly GCF_901001165.1. Lineage (NCBI taxonomy): Eukaryota > Metazoa > Chordata > Actinopteri > Salmoniformes > Salmonidae > Salmo > Salmo trutta. The sequence goes on along the minus strand of NC_042969.1, from coordinate 66,753,742 downwards.
AAAGTGCAACTTATGCCAATACATAAGGAAGGTACTTGTTAGTCCATGAGAAGAATTCAAAGCCCTAATCCTAACCATCTAATATATTGTGTGGCCTGCTTTATTAAGCTGTGTTGTACTGTCTGTCTTTGTTCTTCCTGTAGAGATCTGGAAAGCTTTTACAGTACAGATTGTGCGCCCCGCCCTTGTTTCAGTAAAAGACTGAGGGATAGGGCTGGAGAAATGGAACCACTCTGAAATTCATAGACCATCCATAATATAAAAATTATAGCATTAAACATGTTTTGAAGCTATATAGTGTTTGTTTACATTTACTTTGTTTACCAACATTGGAGCAAACCCCTCTTATATTTAGGGTTCTGATGGGGTACGACAGTTGAAAAAAGCTCATGAGCCATTTATAAGTTATATTCTTCTAAGTTATATTAAATCCAAAAATGGATGTTGCAACAGCTTATTTCCCTTTTAATTGTAATTATTTATATAAATTATTCTTGAGGAGTTTAGGCCACATGCTTAAGAATGATGAAGAAATTGTCACTGACATAAAGCTACTCTAAGCTTTCTCATTATAAAATAAAAGCGACTACTGATCATGTATTCTTAACAACTGGAGCCCATACAGTAGGCTTCATTGGGAAAACTCATTTACCCAAGGTATATCAGGTCATATTACTTTCCGCTCTCATAATGACTTTTGTTTTAGGGCCCAGAAGAGTTGACACACAATTACTTTTCCCATGGCTCTGCATGACATTGATGAAGCTGGGAGCAAAAGCAACAAAAAATGGAAGAAAAGTCGAACACTTAGGCTCAGCTAAAAGACTCAGGCCTCTCAGTGGACAAAAGCGTAAAGCATCTTGCGAAAATATAAACAATTTCCCAAATCTAGTCACATAGTACAAAGCTTGCATATTTTGTTCCACCAACGCATGTTTGAATACATTTATCTTGTAAGGCAAAACAGTCTGCCCTTTTCCTATGGTAAATTATGTCTTCTTTTTTTACAAGAAAAATACAGATTATTTTTGGACACACTTAAAGAAGTAGGAAATGTGACTCTGAGAGCATTGTTGGTGAGGAGCTCATCACTAATCCACTTTTGAAATGATTGCATGTCTTCAACTACCTACAATCAATAACTTAAAGCCTGGCTGTCTTAGAACACAGAATACACAACAGAAACACATTACTGGTATTTATCTACTTGGGATACTCTCTATGGATTCCATATGTCATCGACGGCAGACCCTTATAAAGCATTGCTCTCAGCTGCTCCGGGACTGGATTAATGTCGGAGAGAGGTTCTCCCTTGCCCGATCCCAGTTACAATTATTATATAGCAAATCCCCCTGAATATCTATTACCAACTTCAATTTCCTGAGAGGAATATCAGTGCTTTCCTCCGTTCATAAGTTAATCAGAACCATCTATTGTAGCTATGTATTATGGAGCCATGTTCACAGCAGCCCAGGGCAGTTGTGCTGTTCATCAGAGGGGCTGTTTTCCCTATTGAGATAAGAAATTAAATCTGCAGGAGCAGAGGATGCTGGGTTTGCTGCAGGGTGGCGAGGCAGCAGCTCTGATAATGGAGCCGACTCCCATTGCGCAGGCTGGGCCGCAACAGCCGTGGCTCCAGCCCAACCCTGCCTATGTGAAAAGATAACAAAACACAGTCGTGGTGAAATAGCTGCACTGGACCAGTAAGGGAATGTCGCTGTATGGAACAGAGTTGTGTAGCTCTCTCTGTGTGTATGTGCGTGCGTGTGTACATGCGCGAGTGAGTGTCTGCGTGCATGAGTATGTGCAGGTGTGTCTGTTTAACAAATATATAATATTAATAGCTTTTAGAAACTGTTAGTGGGAATAAGGACATTCCATTATCCTGTTTTCTTTAGTTATTATTATTCTGTTTTCTTTTCTATATCTTCTATATCTGCCATGTCTCACTCCTTCCTCCCCGGGCTAGCCTGAACTGCAGTATGTAAATAAGGTGGCTTCAATTTGAAAAGGTGGCACTCACCAGTATTTGTAGTCTCTTCTCAAATGCTTCTCTCAATGATGACTTCAAAGCAGGCTGCAGAGAAAACAAATAGTCACACTTTAATGTGCTGGCACAAATAACATTTGGAGAATACCCCGCCACATGTATTGCTGTCACAATCATAAACAGGGTTCAAATTAAAGTTCAATCTTTAATGCCATCAAACAGGGCTCAGCACAAAATGATATGACATTCGTGTTGCTGTAAAACACTTATACAGCACTTCTTTTCAAATCAAATAGTAGGAATCTGCAGAAACAAAACCAATACATTTCCACAAGCCTATTTGTTCTTGTTCTAAACATTTTATTTCACTTGAGTGATATTATTTACCAACTTTCAGCTTTACAAAGAAATGCTTCTGAATCATATTTCATGGTCACCAAAAGCTAGCCTTTGTATCTCTCTTTTCAATTCGATAATTAACCATTTGTACAGAATAGTCTGCACTGTGACGCTCTGAGGAAATACAACACGACAATACAAAAGAACAACTGGTGAATAACCGAAGTGATAGACAGACAGTGTGTCGTGAAAAAAGACACCAATAATTTATGCTGTTGAACACCTCAGACTTTTCACACAACTGCAAGCGGCACAAACTGCTCTTAAAATATCAATTTAGTCTCTTTAAACACCCCTGTTTAACCTTTTTGAGATATGCATTGTCACTCGATCAACAGAGGAAGAGGAATCAAATTTCACCCATCTCCTTTCTCCCCCCTCACCAAGCTGGATGAGGTCACTAGCGGTTCTGGGGGGGGGGGGGGGGGCAGTGCCCCTGTGACAACAATTTTGGACCCCCTTGTGGCCCTCCTAAATGTGGAGTATGAAATAATTTTTACATAACACATTTTTGCTATCGTTCTTTTTTTACATCCGTTATTAGACAGTGGCAACGCGGAACACTAATGATTATGAACATGGTCTTTTGCCTGCTAATGCCTGCAATGCAGTGAAGAAAACAATATGACAACAATAACGTCTAATGTAACTGGCCCCTCTAACAGTACAACTGGCCCCAGCTTGGCCAGTGGGGCCAGCTTGATCTCCACAGTGGTCCCTTATTGGTACCTGCCATAATAATACATATTCTGTGTCCAATGCAGACAGGTTTACACAGCAAACCTCTGACTGACAAACTGTAATCATAGTGGGTCCATCACTCAGTATGACCAGTGACATTGAGGTGGGCCTTTGAATGTCCTTCAAAAACCCTTGTATCCACAACATTGGGATTTTTTTAGGGCTTGGGTTCTATTTTGAGATGACATTTATTTCAATTTCATATGGACTCTTTTCTTGACAGTATGTGCATGAGATTCCATCACATAAAATCAGCATGGAAGCTAACATTTCGGGGATTTGTCCAAATCCAGCATGATTTGTCCATTTCTTTGTTGGAAAAGGAACATTTTACAGATATCCATTGGCAAGCATTATCATGACCTAAGACAGGGATGTGAGAAGTACAATTTCATCCATGCATGCATGCCACACTTCACTGAAATGTCCAACTGCTGTTAATGTTCCCTGAGCCATCCAACAGTTAAGGAATCGATTGATATGCTTTGCACTGCAAGCATCAGTAGAATCATTCATACCTCAGCTGTAATCTTATATAAAGAGCATGCTAAAACCAACCCAACACATATCACACCATTTTGGGGTTTGTGTTGAGTGTAGGGACAGTGTGGTGACAGTCATGTGCAACTCTATGAAACATGGTATTGTATGGTATTGTATGGTATTTCGATAAGAAATTACTTACAGTATAAGTAAGGCAAGTGATACAGCATGGTCCAACACATCAGTTATGCTCTGACTCATACACTGCCTCAAATGACTTATTGTCTGAGGCTGGAGTCAATGGCTGATGAAAATAGATGACTTGCATCTTTATGAGCATAACTGGTATGGCTGAAAACATCAGATGTGTTCAGACTCATGCATCGCTTCAAACTATGTCATTTCTGGTACTGGCGTAAAAAGCTGATGATTCATTAGATAAGTAAATCATAGCTGTCTCAGGATGGTGTTTTGTTTCTCTCTCCTTCTACCAGATGTGCCCAGTCTGGGTCCTCTGCCATCATGTGCAACCAATGCAGTCCCTCAGGCAGACAGATTCGTAGCTAACGCTTTGTTTGGTGCCGTGCCAAGGACTCAGATTATAGTGCTACAAAAGCAGATGCTTTATACAAGTATTGAAGGAAATTCCTCTTTGGTAATTGCAGGTACTGTATTAGAATATTCAATTGAACTGACAGTATCTCAATAAAGATATTTCAAGTTCCTTTCTTCCTCCATTTTAAGGTCCCCTTTCCCCATATTGTAAAATCTGTAGTGATCACATCCTTGTTCAAACACCTTTGAAAATGTTTACTGAAGAGAAAGAACGTGTTACAGTAGACAGTACATTTCTCTGCAGTCCGTCTCAAACCCCTGTGTGAAAACCTGGGCAAAGAGCTCATATACAATATCTCCTCTATTAGTCAGGCAACCTCACTTGCCACAAGGCTAACACAAACATTAAGAGGCCAGGGCCCACGCCTCCAACTTAAAGCCTTCTGTAATGAACATAACATATTTGATCTTGGCCTGTGGTGCCCTGGCCTGAACCAGTAAGATAGGGAAGGATGGGAGGAGTCCAGACCAGCCTATTGATCATATTAAAGAACCTGCACCTCCTCTCTGAAGCACCATACATCTCTCTCTTGATGTGGATCGTTATGGACTGTGAAGTATTCATTTTCATAAACTGAAAATGGAGAGGCGGCCCTATACTCCCCAATTTTATTTATCACAGGTTTGGCTGTTGGAATGTGCTGCATGCGAAACTGTGAGGTTTGATTGCAGTATTACCTCTGTCGTTTCCAATTTCCTTCACATCACTGGTTTAAAAACAAAGGCAGCGGAGCATGACATGGTTTTCATTAGAAACCAGTCAGGAGCGGGGCAGTAACGGCCTCCATTGACTGTGATTTAACTGATAACATATGGCTCTCTTAGCAGGCCTCCCCACAGTTCGCACTCTGACCAGGCCCATACCTTCAGGGTGGCCAATATGACCTCCAGAGAAAGACAACAACCTAGAGCATCCACTGAGATCGGCCACCAGAGAGAACAACTCAAATATGCATGAGTTCAGACTCTTCGGAGTTAGACAGTTAAGCATGAATTGTGCCCTCTACCGTGGAATTTGATTCAATTATCCCTTTTGATTCCTCATCAGAGCGTTATTAGAGTCTAGGCATTGTTTAGAAAATGATGACCCTAGTTAGTACCACTAAGCAGTAACAACAATATTGCCTAAGAGAATATGATCATATCAGGCATGCTCCAAGAATTTTTGTTGATTATGCGGCTATTTATAAAAAGTTGCCTAACAAATGAGATGTATTTGCAAGTCAGACTTGACCCAAATCATCTCCCACATATACATCAGTCAGTGAACCAAGTCAAATATAGAATTAGATGAGGCACTCAGTCAGCTCATATGAATAATGATTATACACAATGCCATTTCACAACGTTGTGCACCAGTAGACACAGAAGTTTCTGGGGCTATATCCGTGAACCTAGGCCTACATGCAGACCACATGTGTGAGAGAGGGAGATTAGAGTTTTCCTCAGTTGTTGATGAGTCAGAGTAGATCAAGTTTGGAGCTGATGATCTGATGCTCTAGTAATAGGCTCTCTCCCCTCCTCTCCCTCCCATTTGCTTCCCATGTGAGCCGGTGATTATGTACACAGTCCTATTTATACGCTCAGCCATGCTCAGCACTTTAACCGGCTCCACATAAATAATCTGTTGGTATGAGAGGAGGGTGTCCATGAAGGATGGATTCTTTTAACACAGCACTTCTGGCTACTACCAACGTCTATAGGCCTACTCTCTCTCTCTCTCTCTATCTCTCTTACTCTCTCTCTTGCCCTCTCACTCACTTACTCTCTCATCTCTCTCTCTTCATCTCTCGCTCTCTCTCTCTCTTTCTTCATTCCTTCATCTCTTTTTCTTCATCTCTCGCTCTCTTTCTCTTTCTTCATTCCTTCATCTCTTTTTCTTCATCTCTCTCTCTCTCTTTCTTCATTCCTTCATCTCTCTCTCTTCATCTCTCACTCTCTTTCTCTCTTTCTTCATCTCTCTCTTCATCTCTCGCTCACTCTCTCTTTCTTCATTCCTTCATCTCTCTCTCTTCATCCATCTCTCTCTCTCTTTCTTTCTTCATTCCTTCATCTCTCTTTCTTCATCCATCCATCCATCTCTCTCTCTCTCTCTCTCTCTCTCTCTCTCTCTCTCTCTCTCTCTTTCTTCATTCCTTCATCTCTTTTTCTTCATCTCTCTCTCTCTTTATTCCTTCATCTCTCTCTCTCTCTCTCTCTCTCTCTCTCTCTCACTCTCTCGACTGTAATGTACCAGAAAATATCCACGTCATAACAAAGTTAATGTTGCTCCTTCATACAAAGTTTAACAATTGCGTGAGAGCATTAATGGATGCTGATCTGGAGCTGCCAGCCAACACTGGGAGAGTTGTATTGATTGTGTTGAAGTGCCTGGGGGAGGTTTTTGAAGGTATGAAGGTCGTATCAGGGTCAGATGTCACGACTTCCGCCGAAGTTGGTGCCTCTCCTTGTTCGGGCGGCGTTCGACGGTCGACGTCATCGGCTTTTTAGCTGCATTCGATCTACATTTCTTTTTCCATTTGTTTTGTCTTGATTGTACACACCTGGTTCCCATTAAGTTATAATTTATTCCCTATTTAACCCTCTGGTCCCCACATGGTTTTGTGCGTGTTTGTTCTTTGTTTAGTGTTCAAAACTTCTGTGAGCTGGTGTGTTTCCCTGTGTGGAAATTATTGTTGTTTCTTTCGAGTAAAGTACGTATTTTACTCAGTTCTGTGTCCTGCGCCTGACTCCGTCCTAACCGCTGCACACTGACACTTGACATCAGGGCCATTTCCATCTTCACAATGTTGGTTCTATGATCTCACGTCTCAAGCCTCACAACTCTCAGGATTAATTTAGATGGTGCAGGGTATTTTACAGATTGCAGTCAGGCCAAAAGCTCTAGAAAACTGCTCAGTTAAAAAATCCTCAGCAACTGAATGTTACCCACCATCTGACACACTGATGTCGTCTTTCTTTAAAGTATTTACCTTTAACTAAATTATTCTGTCAAACTCAACTTTTGTTTACTTTCCTTTGCGTGATTTGATCTACGTTTGCATCTGTTGCATGAAGAAAATAGAATAGAAAACATTTGGCATGTAATAGCTAATTCATACACTAAAGTGTAAACGAAACGCTTGGGTAAACTCATTTATTTCAAAGAGCAATACTTCCCTCAGCTTTCCAGAACTCTAATAGTTAGCTGGGCTCAGACAGCCTTGCTCAGTCATGCTGATGGTGCTATGTCATCCAGAACTCTGTGATAGAAACACCACCGGATTCATTGATGGCCTCATTTGAACCAAGACCCAGATGTGGAAAGAGCACAACTGTTTGCTTAGCCTCTGAAATGCACTTGGGCCTGAGCGTTGTGTATCCAATTACTTTCCTCAATATCTGCAGGCCTTGGACAAACAATGCCTGTGTGTACAGGGGAAAACAGAAGAAAATGGCAAGAAAATTCTCTTTACCAAATGCCATTGGTGAGCAACTGTATTCAGCTTCGGTTTAAATGTGGGTTGTTATCACATTTACATCACTGCACTATCTAGCAATAGTAACCTGTACTAATACCAACAATATTATATAGTACCAGTCCTTTAACAGTAAGTGTGCCAGACGTCTTGTCCGTTCATGTCAGCATATTGACATTCTAACTGATATTGAAAGGGATTATGTGACTTAAGCCTAGATGTTTTGTATGCCTGGAGAAGTGTTCCACTTGGATAGGAACAGATCTCACTGTGCCAGTTATCTCTGTCTGATTACTCACTTCCTCCCTCTCAGATTATCCAATGAAAAAAGACAACTTTTTAATGCCTAACATCTTTAAAAAAGCTCTCTCTAATCCTGTGAATCAGAAATATGCGGCCGTGGACGCTCCAGCCCTTTTATGTAACTCAGGAATCTTTCCACATGTCAGCGAGGATGTGCTGTGATGAGATTTAAGGTGACTGGGGGAGAAAAAACAATGACTGGTGAGAGCTGAGCTGTAAATCATCAAGGGGGATGTGTATTGTCATCAACAGTAGCTGTAAGTTATGGGAGGGCTTCAGACGGTTTTATATTTAATACTTTCAGTAGTGTTCCGGAATCCTTAAATCCTCTTTGGGATTCAGCCCTTGTGTTGGCTTCAACATTTGATGTGAGCCAATGTCTTTCCACAGCTGTCTTTCGGTAGAGAAGGTACAGATTTCCATTAAGATAGAGAGAGATTCTCTTTCCTACTACACACAGAAAGAACTTCATATTTTGTCGCCTACTCACAAAGATCTCACTATTTTATATCCATGAAGATGTTTTGGTACTTTTGAAGGACAGAAACACTACAGAGATAATCTGGTTATAGTGGGCAGTTATAAAACCGGTCACATTGATGACGTCCCTCTTCAATTAATACTAGACACACCAGGCAAAGCCGACATCCTTCACACATTTCCGCGGAAACAAGATAAAGAATATAAGATTGTGAATCATAATTTGACCTACTTTCTATGCTCGTCATATGGCCAACAGACACTCCTGCCTACAGCTCCCAGGATGAAGACCCATGACTCAGCTTAATAACGCGGTTGACATATCACTTACAGACTTATTTCTATGCGATACAGCTGTTGTTCAATGAAGCACTACAGATGATTAGGTACAGTACACAGGAGAGTTGTTACCGGCAGATTCAAGATGTACTCACATCCTACCATACCTTTGTCTGTACATTATGCCTCGACTCAATTCTTCCGCGCCCAGAAATCTGCTCCTTTTACACTCTGTTCCAACCGCACGAGATGACCAGTTCTTATAGCCTTCAGCCGTACCCTTATCCTACTCCTCTGTTCCTCTGGTAATGTAGAGGTTAATCCAGGCCCAGCAGTGCCTAGCTCCACTCCCATTCCCCAGGCACTCTCATTTGTTGACTTCTGTAACCGTAAAAGCCTTGGTTTCATGCATGTTAACATTAGAAGCCTCCTCCCTAAGTTTGTTTTAAGATGCCTGGTTGCTCTTTAAAAGTGCTTTCCTCGCCATCTTAAATAAGCATGCCCCATTCAAAAAATGTACAGTCGTGGCCAAAGGTTTTGAGAATGACACAAATATTAATTTTCACAAAGTCTGCTGCCTCAGTGTCTTCAAATATTTTTGTCAGATGTTACTATGGAATACTGAATTATAATTACAAGCATTTCATAAGTGTCAAAGGCTTTTATTGACAATTACATGAAGTTGATGCAAAGAGTCAATATTTGCAGTGTTGACCCTTCTTTTTCAAGACCTCTACAATCCGCCCTGGCATGCTGTCAATTAACTTCTGGGCCACATCCTGACTGATGGCAGCCCATTCTTGCATAATCAATGCTTGGAGTTTGTCAGAATTTGTGGGTTTTCTGGCCATGGACCCAAAATATCGATGTTTTGTTCCCCGAGCCACTTAGTTATCACTTTTGCCTTATGCAAGGTGCTCCATCATGCTGGAAAAGGCATTGTTCGTCACCTGTCATGAATCCCGCTTCCTGAGTCTGTTTTCTGCCTGAGCTGCCTGTTTTCTGTTTTAGAGTTGTTTCCTGAGGTTTCTGAACACACCCTGTCTGGTTGCCGGGCGACGAAGCTAGGCGGGAGATATCTCGATTACCCGCACCTGCATCTCATCAGCCATCTGCACACCTGGTCCTGATCATAACCTCTTCTCTTCATAAGCTCTGACCTGACATCCATTACCTGCCGGATCGTTAGCAATGAACAGTATGTTGTGTCAGCGTATCAGCCTCATGTTACCAGAGTTAGTTTTGTTGTTCTGTACTTTTTGCCGGTTACTCACCCCCGTTTACTCTGTCTACAGTCATCCTCCCGGAACATTCATCCCCTTGCCTGGTCGTCAGTGGTTTCAGTGACATCATTGGATCTGCCTATTCACTCTCATCAACTCACCTCCGCTGCTGCTCCGTCTCCTGGATTATTCTATTTTCACCTCGAGTCTGTAAATAAATACTCACCTTAATTTTACTCACCTTGTCCTGGTTTGCTTCTGGGTTCAGCTTTAGAGAATCGTGACATCACCAAACTGTTCCTGGATGGTTGGGAGATGTTGCTCTCGGAGGATGTGTTGGTACCATTCTTAATTCATGGCTGTGTTCTTAGGCAAAATTGTGAGTGAGCCCACTCCCTTGGCTGAGAAGCAACCCCACACATGAATGGTCTCAGGATGCTTTACTGTTGGCATGACACAGGACTGATGGTAGCGCTCACCTTGTCTTCTCCGGACAAGCTTTTTTCTGGATGCCCCAAACAATCGGAAAGGGGATTCATCAGAGAAAATGACTTTACCCCAGTCCTCAGCAATCCAATCCCTGTACCTTTTGCAGAATATCAGTCTGTCCCTGATGTTTTTCCTGGAGAGAAGTGGCTTCTTTGCTGCCCTTCTTGACACCAGGCCATCCTCCAAAAGTCTTTGCCTCACTGTGCATACAGATGCACTCACACCTGCCTGCTGCCATTCCTGAGCAAGCTCTGTACTGGTGGTGCCCCGATCCCGCAGCTGAATCAACTTTAGGAGACGGTCCTGGTGCTTGCTGGACTTTCTTGGGCACCCTGAAGCCTTCTTCACAACAATTGAACCGCTCTCCTTAAAATTCTTCATGATCCGTTAAATGGTTGATTTAGGTGCAATCTTACTGGCAGCAATATCCTTGCCTGTGAAGCCCTTTTTGTGCAAAGCAATGATGACGGCACGTGTTTCCTTGCATATAACCATGGTTGGCAGAGGAAGAACAATGATTCCAAGCAACACCCTTCTTTTGAAGCTTCCAGTCTGTTATTCGAACTCAATAAGCATGACAGAGTGATCTCCAGCCTTGTCCAATTAATTGCAATTCATCTGATCACTCTTCATAACATTCTGGAGTATATGCAAATTGCCATCATACAAACTGAGGCAGCAGACTTTGTGAAAATTTTTATTTGTGTCATTCTCAAAACTTTTCGCCACGACTGTAGAACTAAGAACAGATATAGGCGTTGGTTCACCCCAGACTTGACTGCCCTTGACCAGCACAAAAACATCCTGTGGCGTTCTGCATTAGCATCGAATAGCCCCCGCGATATGCAACTTTTCAGGAAAGTCAGGAACCAATATACTCAGTCAGTTAGGAAAGCTAAGGCTAGCTTAATCAAACAGAAATTTGCATCCTGTAGCACTAATTCCAAAAGGTTTTGGGACATTGTAAAGTCCACCATAGCAACACCCACCTGTAGCACGCACTCCAGCAGGTATATTTTACTGGTCACCCCCAAAGACAACACTTCCTTAGGCTGCCTTTCTTCCAGTTGTCTGCTGCCAATGACTGGAACGAATTGCAAAAATCACTGAAGCTGGAGTCTTATATCTCCGTCTCTAACTTTAAGCATCAGCTGTCAGAGCAGCTTACCGCTCACTGTACCTGTACACAGCCAATCTGTAAATAGCACACCGAACTACCTCATCCCCATATTGTTATTTATCCTCTTGCTCTATTGCACCCCAGTATCTCTACTTGCACATCATCATCTGCACATCTATCACTCAGTGTTAAGGCTAAATTGTAATTATTTTGCCTCTATGGCCTATTTATTGCCTTACCTCCCTACTCTTCTACATTTGCACACACTGTACATATATGTTTCTATTGTGTTATTGAATGCCCATTTGTTTATGTGTAACTCTGTGTTGTTGTTTTTGTCGCACTGCTTTGCTTTATCTTGGCCAGGTCGCAGTTGTATATGAGAACTTGTTCTCAACTGGCCTACCTGGTTAAATAAAGGTGAAATAAAAAAAAATTACAAAATCTGCCCTTGGAACCAACCCTTTCTGCAATTTCAGCAGCAGCAGTCAACCTGCATTTTCTCCTCTCTCTTTCACAGCCGTAACATGAGACAGTCAATTTACCTACAGTTGAAGCCGGAAGCTTACATTCACCTTAACCAAATACATTTAAACTCAGTTTTTCACAATTCCTGACATTTAATCCTAGTAAAAATTCCCTGTCTTAGGTCAGTTAGGATCACAACTTTATTTTAAGAATGTGAAATGTCAGAATAATAGTAGAGAGAATGATTTATTTCAGCTTTTATTTCTTTCATCACATTCCCAGTGGGTCAGAAGTTTACATACACTCAATTAGTATTTGGCAGCATTGCCTTTAAATTGTTTAACTTGGGTCAAACATTTCAGGTAGCCTTCCACAAGCTTCCCACTGTAACACACATCATTAGAAGGAGAAGTGGACCAAAGCGCAGCGTGGTAAGTGTTCATGATAATTTATTTAAAAAAGAACAAAACGAAAGCCAACAATTCCGTCAGGCACAGACACTAAACAGAAAATAACATCCCACAGACACAGGTGGAAAACAGGCTGCCTAAGTATGATTTCCAATCAGAGACAACGATAGACAGCTGCCTCTGATTGGGAACCACACTCGGCCCAAAAACAAAGAAACAGAAAACATAGACTTTCCCACCCGAGTCACACCCTGACCTAACCAAACATAGAGAATAATAAGGATCTCTACGGTCAGGGCGTGACACCCACAGTAAGTTGGGTGAATTTTGGCCTATTCCTCCTGACAGAGCTGGTGTAACTGAGTCAGGTTTGTAGGCCTCCTTGCTCGCACACGCTTTTTCAGTTCTGCCCACACATGTTCTATTGGATTAAGGTCAGGGCTTTGTGATGGCCACTCCAATACCTTGACATTGTTGTCCTTAAGCCATTTTGCCACAACTTTGGAAGTATGCTTGGGGTCATTATCCATTTGGAAGACCCATCTGCGACCAATCTTTAACTTCCTGACTGATGTCTTGAGATGTTGCTTCAATATATCCACATAAATTTCCTCCCTCATGATGCCATCTATTTTGTGAAGTGCACCAGTCCCTCCTGCAGCAAAGCACCCCCACAACATGATCCTGTCACCCCCGTGCTTCACGGTTGGGATGGTGTTCTTCGGCTTGCAAGCTTCCCCCTTTTTCCTCCAAACATAACGATGGTCATTATGGCCAAACAGTTCTATTTTTGTTTCATCAGACCAGAGGACATTTATCCAAAAAGTATGATCTTTGTCCCAATGTGCAGTTGCAAACCGTAGTCTGGCTTCTTCATGGAGGTTTGGAGCAGTGGCTTCTTCCTTACTGAGCGGCCTTTCAGGTAAGGTCGATATAGGACTTGTTTCACTGTTGATATAGATAATTTTGGACCTGTTTCCTCCAGCATCTTCATAAGGTCCTTTGCTGTTGTTCTTGGATTGATTGACGCTCATCTCTAGGAGACAGAACACATCTTCTTCCTGAGTGGTATGACGGCTGCGTGGTCCCATGGTGTTTATACTTGCATACTATTGTTTGTACAGATGAACGTTGTACCTTCAGGCGTTTGGAAATTGCTCCCAAGGATGAACTAGACTACAATTTTTTTTCTGAGGTCTTGGCTGATTTTTTGAGATTTTCCCATGATGTCAAGCAAAGAGGCACTGAGTTTGAAGGTAGGCCTTGAAATACATCCACAGGTACACCTCCAATTGACTCAAATGTTGTCAATTAGCCTATCAGAAGCTTCTAAATCCTTGACATAATTTTCTGGAATTTTCCAAGCTGTTTCAAGGCACAGTCAACTTAGTGTATGTAAACATCTAACCCACTGGAATTGTGATACAGGGAATTATAAGTGAAATAATCTGTCTGTAAACAATTGTTGGAAAAATTACTTGTGTCATGCTCAAAGTAGATGTCCTAACCGACTTTCCAAAACTATAGTTTGTTAACAAGAAATTTGTGGAGTGGTTGAAAAATGAGTTTTAATGACTCCAACCTAAGTGTATGTAAACTTTCGACTTCAATTGTATCAATATCTTAAGGCCTGGATCTTGCGCCCTGACTCCCCTTCATTCGTTCCTGTGATGTAAATACTATGGAATGGTTAATGTAGATAGATGATAAATATCAGCTACAGTTTCAAACCAACTTAAGGCACAACATTTTTCACAATAAATTGTAATCTAGCATACTGGAATACAATTACATTTGCTAGATGCCAATTCCTTCTTTAAAAAATGATCTCACCTTTTTTGTTAGGGCCAGTACAAAAAAAATGCATGAAATGAAATGTATGCATTCACTACTGTAAATCGCTCTGGATTAGAGTGTCTGCTAAATGACTAAAATGTAGATTAGTGTTTTACATACAACAGAACAGTCGGTACACATTTAGGAAAATATGTACAGCAGTATATGTATAGCATAGCAGCATGTGCAGTATAATACATCATTCATTAGTCAATTAAATTAAATTGCATTCTGAGAAGAAAAAAAATATTTTCATCTGTTGAGGTGAATAACCTTTTGTCATTTTGAAATAAATTAGGTCAAGTGTGGTTAGATACAGTCCATTGCATTCCCACTAGTGATTACCACCAACACCCATATGTTGTGTTATTACAGTAAGAAATCTGTGCTATACGGCCTTGAATTATCCTGTTTTTGACCATTGAGACCAGATCAGCAACAATATTGAGAGAAAAAAGGGGTTGTTGATTGTTTATCGCCCTGGGAGCAATGAGAAAGCCAATAATGAAACAGCTTTGTAATGTCCTGTTGCACCATGGGAATGAGGCAGAGAGAGCTGCGAAATGATTTCTGGTCTGTCAAGGTCAATTGTTCCAGGTTGATTTGATTATGAAGGGGAAAATTAGCTTGACAATAAGCTATCTTAATAGCTGTGCATCAAATATTATTGTGGGATAGCACCGCTATCTGGAAAACTAACTGGTATCTACAGTAGCCGAGTGTAGAAAATGGATTACGTTATATTCATTACAAAAACAGTGAACCGTGTCGTTAAAGTTAACACCCTTGCCCAGAATCCTTGGCACAGCTGTAGGGCGTCAGGTTAATATGTGTGAGATCCTTAATTTGAGCTATCCTCCATACTGGGCGCAATGTACACTTTTCAGCCCACCATATACATGACATTCTCTATCAGAATCCTAAGGCTTTAACTGAGGCAGCTTAAATAGGGTGGGATTGAAAACTAAAGAAAGGGCTACAGCATTATTTGTCATTACTTTGTCATCATATCCATTTGGATGGGTGACTGTGCAAACTATGTACTGTAACCACGCCAGCTTTATCCCTTATGGGAATAAACAGTGAAATGAGACAGCACATTGAGGCCGGGTCTCAGATTGGAGTCGTTCTAGTTCATCCCATCATATGAACAGGGAAAGGCCATGGTGGGAAAGGGAAGAAGACTGGAAGATATGCATAGACAGAGAATAGATCAGTAGTGGACATTCAGCTAGCCATGCAGAAAAGGAGCTGTGTGGGGTGAGCTCCCAGGTTAATGGACTAAGCTGAATGGCGAGCCCCGCTCATTAACCTCACTCTATTATGGAGGAGATGGCCTTTCTGGCCCTGGGGCTCAGGCCATGTGGCTCTGTCCTCCACCCTGCCCAGGCCAGGATCCAGGCCACCAGGCCACCAGACAGCCCCCTGGAGACCCTGCATGCATAGAGATCCATCTGTGACACGCAGATGATGAGAGACTTGAGTCACTCAACACGACGCCCCGTGCCTCACAGATGGATGCCAGATCAAGCAGGATTTGTCTCCATAATGAAAACAGGGTGGTGAGACTTTGTTGTTGGCTGGCTGGTACAGAGGAACGGGGGTGGAGGGAATGGAGAGGTGGTTTGACAAGTGTGTGATGCATACTCCTGTGACGGCAGCAACCATCAGAGAACTGTGGGCTGTCAGAGATTGATAACCCAGACAGCAGGAGAGGTGTGGCATCTACCCAGGCCCCTAGCCTGTCACCGGGCCGGATCTGATCCACAGTTCAATGAGGCCCTCTTTACATGACATCTCACATGTAGACTGGGATCTGACACACAAGCATTGTCAGGAGTCTATTTTTCATTAAAGGTAGATAGATTCCTGATTGACATTTCTCTCAACATCATTATCTCTACATTCTTGTTCATCAGTTGGTTTCTACTACATTCTCAATACAAACAGCATAAATAAATCTCTTACTTTATTTTGCTCTTACATTTAACATATTGATTTATATATTATCCCCCTACGGTCGATGTCCACGCCCCTGCGGAAATCGAATTAACATAATTTAAAAAATCCCTGAAAAATCGGTCAGTTTAAACTACATATTTCAATCTCAATCCACCGCATGAACTATGTCGCACTTCCCCATCTGTGGTGAAAGGTGACAGAGCTAGAGCAGTGTTTGTCACACCATGAGACATCAGTCTTCTCACAAAATCGTCTGTACCAGCCGAACGGTTTGGCCTACAAACTATTAAACTCTCACGAAAATCATTGTGTTCTCCGTTTCGATCTATGATCCCCCACAAGAGTCTTGGGACTCGTCGGAAGTCAGTACAGCCGATCTGCCAACTCCTGTCTGTAGCGTCCGAACAGTTTAGGCTACACACTAATATAATAAGGTGAGACTCTCACGAACACGTACAGTACCAATCAAACGGTTGGACACACCTACTCATTCAAGGGTTTTTCTTTATTATTACTATTTTCTACATTGTAAAATAATAGTGAAGACATCAAACTATGAAATAACACATATGGAGTCAAGTAGTAACCAAAAAAGTGTTAAAAATATATATATGTTTAATTGAGATTCTTCAAAATAGCCACCCTTTGCCTTGATGACAGCTTTGCACACTCTTGGAATTTTCTCAACCTGCTTCATGAGGTAGTCATCTGGAATGCATTTCAATTCCTTCTTAACCTGTTGGGGATAGGGGGCAGTATTTGCACGGCCGGATAAAAAACATACCCGATTTAATCTGGTTACTACTCCTGCCCAGTAACTAGAATATGCATATAATTGTTTGATTTGGATAGAAAACACCCTAAAGTTTCTAAAACTGTTTGAATGGTGTCTGTGAGTATAACAGAACTCATTTGGCAGGCCAAAACCTGAGAAGATTCCAAAGAGGAAGCGCTCTCTCTGACTTTTTCTTGGCCTTCTTGATCATCTCTAACCAAAACAGGGGATCTCTGGCATGACGTGACATTTCTAACGCTCCCATAGGCTCTCAGAAGGCGCCAGAACGATGAATGGTGGCTTTGCAGGCCATGGCTGAAAAACATTAGCGCATTTTGTAAGTGGTCGATCTGAGGACAATGAGACTGGAAGTGTGTGCACGAGCCGACACCATGTTTACTTTCTCTCTCTTTGAACGAAAACAACTTCTCCCGGTCGGAATATTATCGCTATTTTACGAGAAAAATCGCATAAAATTAATTTTAAACAGCGTTTGACATGCTTCGAAGTACGGTAATGGAATATTTTGATTTTTTTTGTCACGAAACGCGTCGGGCGCGTCACCCTTCTTTACCCTTCGGATAGTGTCTTGAACGCACAAACAAAACGCCGCTATTTGGATATAACTATGGATTATTTTGAACCAAACCAACATTTGTTATTGAAGTAGAAGTCCTGGGAGTGCATTCTGACGAAGAACAGCAAAGGTAATCAAACTTTTCTAATAGTAAATCGGAGTTTGGTGAGTACCAAACTTGGTGGGTGTCAAAATAGCTAGCCTGTGATGGCCGGGCTATCTACTCAGAATATTGCAAAATGTGCTTTCACCGAAAAGCTATTTTAAAATCGGACATAGCAAGTGCATAAAGGAGTTCTGTATCTATAATTCTTAAAATAATTGTTGTGTTTTTTGTGAACGTTTATCGTGAGTAATTTAGTAAATTCACCGGAAGTGTTTGGTGGGAATGCTAGTCACATGCTAGTCACATGCTAATGTAAAAAGCTGGTTTTTGATATAAATATGAACTTGATTGAACAAAACATGCATGTATTGTATAACATAATGTCCTAGGAGTGTCATCTGATGAAGATCATCAAAGGTTAGTGCTGCATTTAGCTGTGGTTTTGATTTTTGTGACATATATGCTAGCTTGAAAAATGGGTGTGTGATTATTTCTGGCTGGGTACTCTCCTGACATAATCTAATGTTTTGCTTTCGTTGTAAAGCCTTTTTGAAATCGGACAGTGTGGTTAGATTAACGAGAGTCTTGTCTTTAAAATGGTGTAAAATGGTCATATGTTTGAGCAATTGAAGTAATAGCATTTCTAAGGTATTTGAATATCGAGCCACGGGATTCCACTGGCTGTTGACTAGCCCAGAGAGGTTAACCTCCCTACGTCTACCTTTGACTCATTTCTCTCTGCCTCCTTCTTTCCACTCCTCTCCAATTTTGGCCTCACCCTCTCACCGTCCCCCCTACTCACAAGGCAGGCAATACGCTTGACCTCATCTTTACTAAGAGCCTTGGCGTGACCCTGGACAGCACCCTGTCGTTCTACGCTAACATCAAGGCGGTGACCCGATCCTGTAGGTTCATGCTCTACAACATTCGCAGAGTACAATCCTGTCTCACACAGGAAGCGGCGCAGGTCCTAATCCAGGCACTTGTCATCTCTCGTCTGGATTACTGCAACTCGCTGTTGGCGGGGCTCCCTGCCTGTGCCATCAAACCCCTACAACTCATCCAGAACGCCGCAGCCCGTCTGGTGTTCAAACTTCCCAAGTTCTCTCACGTCACCCCGCTCCTCCGCACACTCCACTGGCTTCCAGTTGAAGCTCGCATCTGCTACAAGACCATGGTGCTTGTCTACGGAGCTGTGAGGGGAACGGCACCTCCGTACCTTCAGACTCTGATCAGTCCCTACACCCAAAAAAGGGCACTGCGTTCATCCACCTCTGGCCCGCTCGCCTCCCTACCTCTGCGGAAGCACAGTTCCCACTCAGCCCAGTCAAAACTGTTCGCTGCTCTGGCACCCTAATGGTGGAACAAGCTCCCTCACGATGCCAGGACAGCGGAGTCAATCACCACCTTCCAGAGACACCTGAAACCCCACCTCTTTAAGGAATACCTGGGATAGGATTAAGTAATCCTTCTAAACCCCCCCCCCAAAAAAAGATATAGATGTACTATTTAAAGTGGTTGTTCCACTGGATATCATAAGGTGAATGCACCAATTTGTAAGTCACTCTGGATAAGAGCGTCTGCTAAATGACGTAAATGTAAATGTAAGACTCATTACCCCCTGCCACTCATTTCGTCTGGTTTAACCTCTCCAGGGGGCTACCATGTTTTCCAAGATGAACCTTCGGAATGCCTACCACCTTATTTAGATACGTGAGGGAGACGAGTGGAAGACGGCCTTCAACACTGCCAGTGGACATTACGAGTACCTGGTCATGCCGTTTGGGCTTACCAATTCTCCTGCTGTTTTCCAGCGGGGTTAATTGCTGGGGGGGTGAATTGCTGCATAGAAACCACTACTAAAGGACGCCAATAAGAAGAAGAGACTTGCTTGGGCCAAGAAACACGAGCAATGGACATTAGACGGGTGGAAATCTGTCCTTTGTCTGATGAATCCAAATTTGAGATTTTTGGATCCGACCGCCGTGTCTTTGTGAGACGCAGAGTAGGTGAGCGGATGATCTCCACATGTGTGGTTCCCACCGTGAAGCATGGAGGAGGAGATGTGATGGTGTGGGGGTACTTTGCTGGTGAAACTGTCAGTGATTTATTTTAGAATTCAAGGCACACTTAACCAGCATGGCTACCACAGCATTCTGCAGCGATACGCCATCCCATCTGGTTTGCGCTTAGTGGGACTATCATTTGTATTTCAACAGGACAATGACACAAAACACACTTCCAGGCTGCGTAAGGGCTATTTAACCAAGAAGGAGAGTGATGTAGTGCTGCATCATATGACCTGGCCTCCACAATCACCTGACCTCAACCCATTTGAGATTATTTGGGATAAGTTGGATCGCAGAGTGAAATAAAAGCAGCCAACAAGTGCTCAGCATATGTGCGAACTCCTTCAAGACTGTTGGAAAAGCATTCCTCATGAACTGGTTGAGAGAATGCCAAGAGTGTGCAAAGCTGTCATCAAGGCAAAGGGTGGCTACTTTGAAGAATCTTAAATATTAAATATATTTTGATTTGTTTAACACTTTTTGGTTACTACATGATTCCATATGTGTTATTTCATACTGTTGATGTATTCACTATTATTCAGCTATGTAGAAAAAAGTAAAAATATAGTAAAACCCTTGAATGAGAAGGTGTGTCCAAACTTTTGACTGGTACTGTATATGTTTCCTGATCTTTCTAATTTTGTTTAATTTTATATCTCTCATATATATTCAATGTGTTTGTATGAGCTAATATCAATAAGGACAAATAAAATGTTTAATCAAATCATATTTGTATATATTTTTGTTCATACTTCAAGGGGTGGTAAAATTCC
This sequence comes from Salmo trutta, assembly GCF_901001165.1. Lineage (NCBI taxonomy): Eukaryota > Metazoa > Chordata > Actinopteri > Salmoniformes > Salmonidae > Salmo > Salmo trutta. The sequence goes on along the minus strand of NC_042969.1, from coordinate 66,733,186 downwards.
AAATCAAATTGCAAAATGATCCTTGATATGACCTTCTTAAAACAATTCCATATAGCTTAGTAGAACACCCACCCCCTCTCCCAGCTTAGACAGGGCTTGGACTCTTATGGGTAAAGGTAATTACAGGATATTTTCTGACATATTTTTACTTTGCATAAGGGAGCTAGGGGCCTCATTAAGGAGATTGCAGGCTGTCTGGGCAAACAACATGAAGCTTGTCACATTCTGCTGACAACAATGTCCATTCTGACAGCGCTGTGGGGGAACTCAACCATATACCGTATGGGTCGTTCTACAGTAGTAAAAATACATTTCTGTAAATTGGGCGTTGGAAAAAAAAACATTTGTATCATATTTCTCCACAACTTTCAGGGCGCATGTCTTCCAACATACTGTAGGTCAGGTAGACATATATACCACACTTTCCCACTGGGCACAAACGGTCAGGTAGGTCAGGTAGACATATATACCACACTTTCCCACTGGGCACAAACGGTCAGGTAGGTCAGGTAGACATATATACCACACTTTCCCACTGGGCACAAACGTGCTCAATCAATGTTGTTTCAACATAATTTGTCATTGTATTGTGACATGGAATCTACATGGAAAATACATTGGATTTGAA
>NC_042969.1:66417558-66427558 GCF_901001165.1 Salmo trutta | reverse complement strand
GATACTCTACATTGGATACTGTACAGTCTGGAAGGTAGCACAGTGTCATGCTCTGTTGTCATATTGCCCTCACAGTACAGTACCTCTACTACTCTAAGTCAATTATCAGCCTCTGATCTGTAATTATCAGCAATTATCTTCCTACCACCACTCCTTTTCTCAGTTCTACCGGCGTGCCCTTTCTGTGTTGAGGCCTACCCCACTCCCTTTCCTGTGATTCCACTAAGAGTGTTTACAGTCCTGACATATTATTAACACTCATATTAAACAGCGAGGGTACCACCCTGTACCGACAGAGCTCTTGGAAAGCACTTCACTAATGGAGGTGAAGTCACAGCTGTCTCTGCCAACCAAGTGGCACACTTCTAAACGTAACATACTGTATATCCATTGGAGAGGTCGGTCACTCTACTTGGAGTACATTACCCATAACACCTTTTAAGAGATGTTATAGCGAAGACATTATGCATAATGTACCCGGCCAGTACACACATTCAGCACTGATTACTGAACAACACAGCCTTGATGTGATGCATGATAGTAAGCTGCTTTAGGGAGTAAATTATCATTTAAATGGTTTACTTCTTAACACGAGTCTGATTCCTCTCAGGTTTTATATCAGTGTGTGATCTCTGCTATCCTCTGTAACAACTTGGCTCCACTTGATGTATTGGGCCCCACTGTTTTCATAATAATATTGTTCTATTGTCCAGTCCTCCCATTCTGCTGTCTATTTTTACCACTGCTCATATGAATCAGCCAATAGGGGGTATTGTTTATGTCTATTCTCTAAACATAACACCGGCAACCACAGGTAGAGTGTGAATGGGACTCCATGTTAACGATGACACATGGTCCTCGCCTCCCTGTGTGTGTATAATTACAACCAAATGGGGGATAGTGTATGTGTGTGTGTGTGTATGAGCGTGTGTGTGTGTGTGTGTGTGTGTGTGTGTGTATGAGCGTGTGTGTGTGTGTGTATGAGCGTGTGTGTGTGTGTGTGTGTGTGTGTGTGTGTGTGTGTGTGTGTGCGTGTGTGTGTGTGTGTGTGCGTGCGTGCGTGCGCGTGCGTGAGTGTGTGTGTGTGTGTGCGTGTGTGTGTGTGTGTGTGTAAGTTGAGCACATGGTTTCTCTCCCCCGTGCGTCTCTAATCAGACAGTCCCCAGGAGTATGACGTGAGAGGGGTCTAACTGCACTGAGCCACTAAGCTACATCATAAATCAGCTCTGCCCTTGGAAAGACCTGCACACGCAACACAAGCTAGGCTAACACGCTAATGTACCATAGCTACCGAGTATGTAACTGCAACATCGCTCGGTTCTGTTGACATACTGTAGGACGGGGTGTCAAACCGATTTTGCTGTGCATTCAGTCTTCACCAATGTTTTTGTAATGTTCGATGCACACTGACTGTCTGCTTTTGACTCTGTGATGGTCAGAGTGAAGAGACTGTATACATGTAGGTCCGTTGTCATTTCTACACAGTCCAACTGACAATTTCTTAGGAAAAAAATATGAACTATTGGAACCAAGACTTAAAAATAACTGATATTGGCACAAGACGGAGGAAATGTTGGAACGTAACTAACAAAATTACAGTTAACAAAAATGTATTGCTTAATCCAGTATAAACTCACGTATATCATTTATTATAAAAGAGATCAAATTCAGAAATGCTAAAGCACAATGGCAGAGTCATTTCTTAAGTGTAAAACTAACAATGACTCAATAATCCAGGCCTTCTGGGACTGCTATGAAGTCAGAAGTCACGGGCAGAGTTAGAAAGTTGACTGTCAGAAGTATTACAATGTAAATGTACTGTTAATCTGTCTGTCCGCATATTTCAAGACATGAGAGACAAGATATGAGGGTGCAGTGACATCCCCGATGGTTGGACGATTCTCTTCTGGAAATCAACCAATCCTCCACCGTTAACCCAATGGAAAGGTCAAATGCTGTATTATCTAAATGTTGAAAGTGCGTGGGCGACGGAGAGAAACAACATGGTGCATTTTGAAGCCATGCGCTGGAGATGGGGGTGTGAGCAGGTGGGTCTGGGCAGGGGTGACGTTGTGAATGTTTATGTGTGTCTGTATGTTTTCGTTTGTATGTGCGTAAATAAAATTAGAAAAGAAAAAACAATTCTATGTCGATTGAGATGGACTTTTCTCCCACCCAAAAAAAGAAAGTTATCTATTTGACAATGAGTATTTTTTTACTCAAACCCCCCGTGGCCCACATTGAACTGGGCCATATGTTTGACATCCCTGATTTAGTGCAAAGTGAGTTTAGGACTAACCATTGGGCCGACAGCAACTTGAGATCATGCTGAAAAGGCAGAATGGCAATATGAGTGTGTGGAAGGAGGATAGAATAGAGTGGGCTATAATCTGCCTTGATTCAATTACAGTAGCCTACAGTAGGCCACATTTGGCTGGACTGGGTGGTCCTTGATGGCGAGGCCAAGTCCTGTCTATCAAATATATGTAATTTGCTTCCTTTCCTGGTCTGACCATAAGCCATCTCTTTTGTCTTTTCTCCATTTTCTCCCCACTGTTTGGTCCATCCCTCCCTTTCTCCATCCCTTTCCAGACCTCCTCTCTGTTTCAATGCTCAGTCCCCATAGGAGGCTGCCTCACCCTCTCCTCCCTCTTTCTCCCCTCCCTTTCTCCCACATCTGGCTAGGCAGCTGTGGCTGGCTAGGGTTCAGTGAGGGAGGGGCGGGGGTGGGGGGAGAGGGTTGAAGGGTTGGATGGGCTATCGGTTGCTTAGCCCAGTGCACTGTTAAAAAACAGATTGAGCTTTCTTGACACCAAAAAAAGTGAACCGCGCAAAAAGTTCAAACTAAATCTCCTCAGTCTCTCTCAGCCTGTCTATCAAAGCGCCTCCCTGTGCACTATTAAACTATTTTAAACAGCCCAGCCCAGCCGAGCAGGGAGAGAAGGAGACGGAGAGAAGGAGAAAGGGAGAGAGGGAGAGTGGGGGACAGGGGAGAAGCAGGGGAAGGAGATGGGAGAGTGGTAAGGTCAATATTCTCAATATCTGATTTCTACATCTTAAATACATGAATCAATCTAACCCCGGGGCGCTTTCATTTAAAACTGAGCAGACCAGAGAGCGAGGGAAGAGGTGGAGGGACATATGAAAAGGAGGTTGGTCTGATGTTGTTGCCAGTATCACACAGAAGCTCTTTCCTCTTCCTTCTGAGGTCAGTGTGATGACCATACATTCCACATGACATCATGGCTACTATGTGCGGTAGCCTATATACAGTAGTGCATTTCCTTTGTCCAAAGAAGTGCACTACACAGGGAATATGGTGCCATTAGGGATGCTGTGTGGCCACAGATGATGGTATCCACATCAAATCAAACTGTATTTGACGCATGCGCCGAATACAACAGTGAAATGCTTACTTACAAGCCCTTAACCAACAATGCAGATCAGGAAATACAGTTAATAAAATATTTACTAAATAAACTAAAGTAAAAAATGTAATAAAAAGTAACATAATAAAATAACAATAACGAGTCTGTATACAGGGGGTACCGGTACAGAGTCAATGTGCGGGGGTACAAGTTAGTCGAGGTAATTTGTAAATGTAGGTGGGGGTAAAGTGACTATGCATAGATAATAAACAGCGAGTAGCAGCAGTGTAAAAACCAAGGGGGGGGGGGGTTTAATGTAAATAGTCCGGTGGCCATTTGATTCATTGTTCAGCAGTCTCATGGCTTGGGGGTAGAAGCTGTTAATGAGCCTTTTGGACCTAGACTTGGCGCTCCGGTACCGCTTGCTGTGCAGAGAGAACAGTCTATGACTTGAATGACTGGAGTCTTGGACATTTTTTGGGCCTTCCTCTGACGCTCCCTAGTATATACAGTACCAGTCAACAGTTTGGACAAGGGTTTTTCTTTATTTTTACTATTTTCTACATTGTATAATAATAGTGAAGACATCAAAACTATTAAATAACACAAATGGATTCATGTCGTAACCGAAAAAGTGTTAAACAAATCTAAATGTATTTTATATTTGAGATTCTTCAAAGTAGCCACCCTTTGCCTTGATGACAGCTTTGCACACTCTTGCACACTCACAACATGCCATTTGGGATGCATCCAGTGACTCACTGCTACAAGTGCCTCATTGGGTCCGACATTCTTGGAAGTCATCTGCGTTACCTTAATGCCACCCCACTACCCCCTTCCTACCCTCTACCCCTTCCCTCCCTGCCGTCTTTTGTTTCTCCTGACCCTGTGTACCAGTTCCTTTGTACTCCAACTGAAGTGCATGACCCCTCAGGGTTCACATGTGGACAGAGGCTTCTCTAAGGGAGAGGGCACTCTCTCTATGCATGCCATCGACTGTTTCACGTCAGCTTCAGAATATGGGAAGTTGCAATTCTTTCCAACTCGTTTGATGGCCAATTTCACTGTCTGAGGAGCCAAATAAACACTCAACACACAAGGTGAGGTGGTAGTGAGAGAGAGAGAGAGAGAGAGAGAGAGAGAGAGAGAGAGAGAGAGAGAGAGAGAGAGAGGGAGAAAGAAAGAGATATGGGCCAATATGGTGAGAGTAGGAAGTGAGAGCGGGGAAAGAGCCAGAAGGATAGAGGGGAGTGTGTGTGTGTGTGTGTGTGTGTTGGCTGTGGGGGAAGGTGAACCCAGGCTACTCTCGGTACAGGAAGCCCCTGATTAGTGCTAACGAGAATTGCAGGCCATATTAATGCAGCCACACACCTCTCTCTCCCTCCTGCCATCTGCAGCCCCAGCACTCTCTGGCAGACATCATAAACCCATTGCAAAGCCCCGAGACACACCAGAACACTGACAGGGGGGACGGGTGGGGGGCTGCCACGCAATCACTGCTCCTCTCTGCAGGACCCTTGCCAACTCAGTAACACAGAGGAACATACACACACTGGAACCTATACATGGACACACACAGACACACACACACACACACACACTAGCTAAATAGCACAGCATCAAGTACACAGAGCAAATATTTACACACCTACACAAACAGATCACTGATGAATACACACATTTATGCACACCGGCACACAGACTCACACACACATTTCATTTTCATATTAAATCAACAGCCATTATTTGCATAAAAGAACAATCATAGAGCTGACATCAAAGGATAGAGAAAGTGAGAGGATGGAGGGATGTAAAGATGGAGTTACAGAGTGATGGAGAGATGGAGTTATAGAGAGATGGAGAGATGGAGTAATAGAGAGATGGAGGGATGGAGTTATAGAGAGATGGAGAGATGGAGTTATACAGAGATGGAGAGATGGAGTTATAGAGAGATGGAGTTATAGAGAGATGGAGGGATGGAGTTATAGAGAGATGGAGAGATGGAGTTATAGAGAGATGGAGGGATGTATAGATGGAGTTATAGAGAGATGAAGAGATGGAGAGATGGAGTTATAGAGAGATGGAGGGATGTATAGATGGAGTTATAGAGAGATGAAGAGATGAAGAGATGGAGTTATAGAGAGATGGAGAGATGGAGATATAGAGAGATGAAGAGATGGAGTTATAGAGAGATGGAGGGATGGAGTTATACAGAGATGGAGAGATGGAGAGATGGAGTTATAGAGAGATGGAGAGATGGAGTTATAGAGAGATGGAGGGATGTACAGATGGAGTTATAGAGAGATGAAGAGATGGAGAGATGGAGTTACAGTGGGGGGAAAAAGTATTTGATCCCCTGCTGATTTTGTAAGTTTGCCCACTTACAAAGAAATGATCAGTCTATAATTTTAATGGTAGGTTTATTTGAACAGTGAGAGACAGAATAACAACAAAAAAATCCAGAAAAACGCATGTCAAAAATGTTATCAACTGATTTGCATTTTAATGAAGGAAATAAGTATTTGACCCCTCTGCAAAACATGACTTAGTACTTGGTGGAAAAACCCTTGTTGGCAATCAGAGGTCAGACGTATCTTGTAGTTGGCCACCAGGTTTGCACACATCTCAGGAGGGATTTTGTCCCACTCCTCTTTGCAGATCTTCTCCAAGTCATTAAGGTTTCGAGTCTGATGTTTGGCAACTCGAACCTTCAGCTCCCTCCACAGATTTTCTATGGGATTAAGGTCTGGAGACTGGCTAGGCCACTCCAGGACCTTAATGTGCTTCTTCATGAGCCACTCCTTTGTTGCCTTGGCTGTGTGTTTTGGGTCATTGTCATGCTGGAATACCAATCCACGACCCATTTTCAATGCCCTGGCTGAGGGAAGGATGATCTCACCCAAGATTTGACAGTACATGGCCCAGTCCATCGTCCCTTTGATGCGGTGAAGTTGTCCTGTCCCCTTAGCAGAAAAACACCCCCAAAGCATAATGTTTCCACCTCCATGTTTGACGGTGGAGACAGTGTACTGAGGGTCATAGGCAACATTCCTCCTCCTCCAAACACGGCGAGTTGAGTTGATGCCAAAGAGCTCCATTTTGGTCTCCTCTGACCACAACACTTTCACCAGTTGTCCTCTGAATCATTCAGATGTTCATTGGCAAACTTCAGACGGGCATGTATATGTATTCTTGAGCAGGAGGACCTTGCGGGTGCTGCAGGATTTCAGTCCTTCACGGCGTAGTGTGTTACCAATTGTTTTCTTGGTGACCATGGTCCCAGCTGTCTTGAGATCATTGACAAGATCCTCCCGTGTAGTTCTGGGCTGATTCCTCACCGTTCTCATCATCATTGCAATCCCACAGGGTGAGATCTTGCATGGAGCCCCAGGCCGAGGGATATTGACAGTTCTTTTGTGTTTCTTCCATTTGCGAATAATCGCACCAACTGTTGTCACCTTCTCACCAAGCTGCTTGGCGATGGTCTTGTAGCCCATTCCAGCCTTGTGTAGGTCTACAATCTTGTCCCTGATATCCTTGGAGAGCTCTTTGGTCTTGGCCATGGTGGAGAGTTTGGAATCTGATTGATTGATTGCTTCTGTGGACAGGTGTCTTTTTTACAGGTAACAAGCTGCAGTTAGGAGCACTCCCTTTATGAATGTGCTCCTAATCTCAGCTCGTTACCCTTATAAAAGACACCTGGGAGCCAGAAATCTTTCTGATTGAGAGGGGGTCAAATACTTATTTCCCTCATTAAAATGCAAATCAATTTATAACATTTTTGACATGCGTTTTTCTGGATATTTTTGTTGTCATTCTGTCTCTCACTGTTCAAATAAACCTTCCATTAAAATTATAGACCGATCCTTTCTTTGTCAGTGGGCAAACGTACAAAATCAGCAGGGGATCAAATACTTTTTTCCCCCACTGTATAGAGAGATGAAGCGATAGAGTTATAGAGAGATGGCGAGATGGAGTTAAAGAGAGATGAAGAGATGGAGAGATGAGTTAAAGAGAGATGGAGTTAAACAGAGATGGAGAGATGGAGAGATGGAGTTATAGAGAGATGAAGAGATGGAGTTATAGAGAGATGGAGAGATGGAGTTATAGAGAGATGGAGTTATAGAGAGATGGAGTTATAGAGATATGGAGGGATGGAATTATACAGAGATGGAGAAATGGAGTTGTAGAGAGGTGGAGTTATAGAGAGATGGAGTTATAGAGATGGAGAGATGGAGTTATAGAGAGATGGAGTTATAGAGAGATGGAGTTATAGAGAGATGGAGGGATGGAGTAATACAGAGATGGAGAGATGGTGAGATGAGAGATGAAGTTATAGAGAGATGGAGAGATGGAGTTATTGAGAGATGGAGAGATGGAGTTATAGAGAGATTAAGAGATGGAGTTATAGAGAGAAGGAGAGATGGAGTTATAGAGAGATGGAGTTACAGAGATATGGAGGGATGGAGTTATAGAGAAATGAAGAGATGGAGAGATGGAGTTATAGAGAGATGGAGAGATGGAGTTATAGAGAGATGGAGGGATGTATAGATGGAGGTATAGAGAGATGGAGAGATGGAGTTATAGAGAGATGGAGGGATGGAGTTATAGAGAGATGAAGAGATGGAGTTATAGAGAGATGAAGAGATGGAGTTATAGAGAGATGGAGTTATAGAGATATGGAAGGATGAGTTATAGAGAAATGAAGAGATGGAGAGATGGAGTTATAGAGAGATGAAGAGATGGAGTTATAGAGAGATGGAGATATGGAGTTATAGAGAGATGGAGATATAGAGAGATGGAGAGATGGAGTTATAGAGAGATGGAAATATAGAGAGATGGAGGGATGGAGTTATACAGAGATGGAGAGATGGAGTTATAGAGACATGGAGTTATGGAGAGATGGAGAGATAGAGTTATAGAGAGATGGAGAGATGGAGTTGTAGAGAGATGAAGTTTTAGAGAGATGGAGTTATAGAGAGATGGAGGGATGAAGTTATACAGAGATGGATAGATGGAGAGATGGAGTTGTAGAGAGATGGAGTAATAGAGAGATGGAGAGATGGAATTATAGAGAGATGGAGAGATGGAGTTATAGAGAGATGGAGGGATGCATAGATGGAGTTATAGAGAGATGAAGAGTTGGAGAGATGGAGTTATAGAGAAATGGAGGGATGGAGGTACAGAGAGATGAAGAGATGGAGTTATAGAGAGATGAAGAGATGGAGTTATCGAGAGCTGGAGGGATGGAGTTATACAGAGACGGAGAGATGGAGTTATAGAGAGATGGATAGATGGAGTTATAGAGAGATGGAGGGATGTATAGATGGAGTTATAGAGAGATGAAGAGTTGGAAAGATGGAGTTATAGAGAGATGGAGGGATGGAGTTATAGAGAGATGAAGAGATGGAGTTATAGAGAGATGAAGAGATGGAGATATAGAGATGGAGCGATGGAAACCTGGAGTTATAGAGAGATGGAGGGATGGAGTTATACAGAGATGGAGAGATGGAGTTATAGAAATATTGAGATATAGAGAGATGGAGAGATGGAGTTACAGAGAGATGGAGTTATATAGAGATGGAAAGATGGAGTTATAGAGAGATGGAGAGATGGAGCTATAGAGAGATGGAGTTATAGAGACACTGAGTTATCGAGAGTTGGGAGATGGAGTTATAGAGAGAGGGAGAGATGGAGTTATAGAGAGATAGAATTTTAGAGAGATGGAGTTATAGAGACATGGAGGGATTGAGTTATACAGAGATGGAGAGATGGAGTTATAGAGAGATTGAGTTATAGAGAGACGGAGTTATAGAGCGATGCAGAGATGGAGTTATAGAGAGATGGCGAGATGGAGATATAGAGAGATGCATTTTTAGAGAGATGGAGAAATGGAGTTGTGGAGAGATGGAGAAATGGAGTTATAGAGAGCTGGAGTTATAGAGTGATGGAGAAATGGACAGTTGGAGTTATAGAGAGATGGAGAAATGGAGTTATAGAGAGATAGAGTAATAGAGAGATGCAGAGATGGAGTTATAGACAGATGGAGTTACAGAGAAATGGAGAGACTGAGGTATAGAGACATGGAGTTATCAAGAGATGGGGAGATGTAGTTATAGAGAGGTGAAGAGATGGAGTTATAGAGAGATAGAGTTATAGAGAGATGGAGAGACGGAGTTATAGAGAGATGGAGAGATGGAGTTATAGAGAGATGGAGGGATGTATAGATGGAGTTATAGAGAGATGAAGAGATGGAGTTATAGAGAGATGGAGTTATAGAGATATGGAGGGATGGAGTTTTAGAGAAATGAAGAGATGGAGAAATGGAGTTATAGAGAGATGAAGAGTTGGAGTTATAGAGAGATGGAGAAATGGCGTTATAGAGAGATGGAGTTATAGAGAGATGGAAATATAGAGAGATGGAGGGATGGAGTTATACAGAGATGGAGAGATGGAGTTATAGAGAAATGGAGATATGGAGTTAGAGAGAGATGGATAGGTGGAGTTATAGAGAGATGGACTTTTAGAGAGATGGAGTTTTAGAGAGATGGAGATATAGAGAGATGGAGGGATGGAGTTATACAGAGAAGGAGAGATGGAAAGATGGAGTTATAGAAAGATTGAGTTATAGA
>NC_042969.1:66377349-66417458 GCF_901001165.1 Salmo trutta | reverse complement strand
ATCATACTGTCATACTGCTCAACTGAATCCAAATGGCAACCTATTCCCTACATAATCACTACTTTTGACCAGGGCCCATGGGGTTATGGTATAAAGTAGTGCACCAAAAAGGAAATAGGGTGCCATTTGGGACACGGACCTAGAGTCTGGTGAAGACACCGAGCTGAACCCAGGCAATGGTGGTGTGTATGGTGTATAGGGCTGATGTTAGATCAGTGGTGTGTATGGTGTATAGGGCTGACGTTAGATCAGTGGTGTGTATGGTGTATAGGGCTGATGTTAGATCAGTGGTGTGTATGGTGTATAGGGCTGACGTTAGATCAGTGGTGTGTATGGTGTATAGGGCTGACGTTAGATCAGTGGTGTGTATGGTGTATAGGGCTGATGTTAGATCAGTGGTGTGTATGGTGTAGGGCCTGACGTTAGATCAGTGGTGTGTATGGTGTATAGGGCTGATGTTAGATCAGTGGTGTGTATGGTGTATAGGGCTGACGTTTAGATCAGTGGTGTGTATGGTGTATAGGGCTGATGTTAGATCAGTGGTGTGTATGGTGTATAGGGCTGAAGTTAGATCAGTGGTGTGTATGGTGGTATAGGGCTGATGTTAGATCAGTGGTGTGTATGGTGTATAGGGCTGACGTTAGATCAGTGGTGTGTATGGTTGTATAGGGCTGACGTTAGTCAGTGTGGTATGGTGCATAGGGCTGATGTTAGATCAGTGGTGTGTATGGTGTATAGGGCTGATGTTAGATCAGTGGTGGTGTATGGTGTATAGGGCTGATGTTAGATCAGTGGTGTGTATGGTGTATAGGGCTGACGTTAGATCAGTGGTGTGTATGGTGTATGTATGGGCTGACGTTAGATCAGTGGTGTGTATGGTGTATAGGGCTGACGGTAGATCAGTGGTGTGTATGGTGTATAGGGCTGACGTTAGATCAGTGGTGTGTATGGTGTATAGGGCTGATGTTAGATCCAGTGGTGTGTATGGTGTATAGGGCTGATGTTAGATCAGTGGTGTGTATGGTGTATAGGGGCTGATGTTAGATCAGTGGTGTGTATGGTGTATAGGGCTGATGTTAGATCAGTGGTGTGTATGGTGTATAGGGCTGACGTTTGATCAGTGGTGTATAGGGCTGACGTTAGATCAGTGGTGGTGTATGGTTGTATAGGGCTGACGTTAGATCAGTGGTGTCTATGGTGTATAGGGCTGACGTTAGATCAGTGGTGTATAGGGCTGACGTTAGATCAGTGGTGTGTATGGTGTATAGGGCTGATGTTAGATCAGTGGTGTGTATGGTGTATAGGGCTGATGTTAGATCAGTGGTGTGTATGGTGTATAGGGCTGATGTTAGATCAGTGGTGTGTATGGTGTATAGGGCTGATGTTAGATCAGTGGTTTGTGTATGGTGTTATAGGGCTGATGTTAGATCAGTGGTGTGTATGGTGTATAGGGCTGATGTTAGATCAGTGGTGTGTATGGTGTATAGGGCTGATGTTAGATCAGTGGTGTGTATGGTGTATAGGGCTGACGTTAGATCAGTGGTGTGTATGGTGTATAGGGCTGATGTTAGATCAGTGGTGTGTATGGTGTATAGGGCTGATGTTAGATCAGTGGTGTGTATGGTGTATAGGGCTGATGTTAGATCAGTGGTGTGTATGGTGTATAGGGCTGATGTTAGATCAGTGGTGTGTATGGTGTATAGGGCTGATGTTAGATCAGTGGTGGTGTATGGTGTATAAGGCTGATGTTAGATCAGTGTTGTGTATGGTGTATAGGGTTGATGTTAGATCAGTGGTGTGTATGGTGTATAGGGCTGATGTTAGATCAGTGGTGTGTATGGTGTATAGGGCTGATGTTAGATCAGTGGTGTTGTTATGGTGTATAGGGCTGATGTTAGATCAGTGGTGTGTATGGTGTATAGGGCTGATGTTAGATCAGTGGTGTGTAGGTGTATAGGCGGATGTTAGATCAGTGGTGTGTATGGTGTATAGGGCTGATGTTAGCTCAGTGGTGTGTATGGTGTATAGGGCTGATGTTAGAATCAGTGGTGTGTATGGTGTTATAGGGCTGACGTTAGATCAGTGGTGTATAGGGCTGACGTTAGATCAGTGGTGTGTATGGTGTATAGGGCTGACGTTAGATCAGTGGTGTGTATGGTGTATAGGGCTGATGTTAGATCAGTGGTGTGTATGGTGTATAGGGCTGCACGTTAGATCAGTGGTGTATAGGGCTGACGTTAGATCAGTGGGTGTATGGTGTATAGGGCTGACGTTAGACTCAGTGGTATGTATGGTGTATAGGCTAAAAAGGCTGAAGTTAGATCAGTGGTGTGTATGGTGTATAGGGCTGACGTTAGATCAGTGGTGTGTATGGTGTATAGGGCTGACGTTAGATCAGTGGTGTGTATGGTGTATAGGGCTGACGTTAGATCAGTGGTGTGTATGGTGTATAGGGCTGACGTTAGATCAGTGGTGTGTATGGTGTATAGGGCTGACGTTAGATCAGTGGTGTGTATGGTGTATAGGGCTGATGTTAGATCAGTGGTGTGTATGGTGTATAGGGCTGACGTTAGATCAGTGGTGTGTATGGTGTATAGGGCTGACGTTAGATCAGTGGTGTGTATGGTGTATAGGGCTGATGTTAGATCAGTGGTGTGTATGGTGTATAGGGCTGATGTTAGATCAGTGGTGTGTATGGTGTATAGGGCTGATGTTAGATCAGTGGTGTGTATGGTGTATAGGGCTGATGTTAGATCAGTGGTGTGTATGGTGTATAGGGCTGATGTTAGATCAGTGGTGTGTATGGTGTTATAGTATAGGGCTGACGTTAGATCAGTGGTGTGTATGGTGTATAGGGCTGACGTTAGATCAGTGATGTGTTTGGTGTATAGGGCTGACGTTAGATCAGTGGTGTGTATGGTGTATAGGGCTGAAGTTAGATCAGTGATGTGTATGGTGTATAGGGCTGACGTTAGATCAGTGGTGTGTATGGTGTATAGGGCTGATGTTAGATCAGTGGTGTGTATGGTGTATAGGGCTGATGTTAGATCAGTGGTGTGTATGGTGTATAGGGCTGACGTTAGATCAGTGATGTGTTTGGTGTATAGGGCTGACGTTAGATCAGTGGTGTGTATGGTGTATAGGGCTGAAGTTAGATCAGTGATGTGTATGGTGTATAGGGCTGACGTTAGATCAGTGGTGTGTATGGTGTATAGGGCTGATGTTAGATCAGTGGTGTGTATGGTGTATAGGGCTGATGTTAGATCAGTGGTGTGTATGGTGTATAGGGCTGACGTTAGATCAGTGGTGTCTATGGTGTATAGGGCTGACGTTAGATCAGTGGTGTGTATGGTGTATAGGGCTGACGTTAGATCAGTGGTGTGTATGGTGTATAGGGCTGATGTTAGATCAGTGGTGTGTATGGTGTATAGGGCTGATGTTAGATCAGTGGTGTGTATGGTGTATAGGGCTGATGTTAGATCAGTGGTGTGTATGGTGTATAGGGCTGATGTTAGATCAGTGGTGTGTATGGTGTATAGGGCTGATGTTAGATCAGTGGTGTGTATGGTGTATAGGGCTGATGTTAGATCAGTGGTGTGTATGGTGTATAGGGCTGATGTTAGATCAGTGGTGTGTATGGTGTATAGGGCTGACGTTAGATCCAGTGGTGTGTATGGTGTATAGGGCTGATGTTAGATCAGTGGTGTGTATGGTGTATAGGGCTGATGTTAGATCAGTGGTGTGTATGGTGTATAGGGCTGATGTTAGATCAGTGGTGTGTATGGTGTATAGGGCTGATGTTAGATCAGTGGTGTGTATGGTGTATAAGGCTGATGTTAGATCAGTGTTGTGTATGGTGTATAGGGTTGATGTTAGATCAGTGGTGTGTATGGTGTATAGGGCTGATGTTAGATCAGTGGTGTGTATGGTGTATAGGGCTGATGTTAGATCAGTGGTGTGTATGGTGTATAGGGCTGATGTTAGATCAGTGGTGTGTATGGTGTATAGGGCTGATGTTAGATCAGTGGTGTGTATGGTGTATAGGGCGGATGTTAGATCAGTGGTGTGTATGGTGTATAGGGCTGATGTTAGATCAGTGGTGTGTATGGTGTATAGGGCTGATGTTAGATCAGTGGTGTGTATGGTGTATAGGGCTGACGTTAGATCAGTGGTGTATAGGGCTGACGTTAGATCAGTGGTGTGTATGGTGTATAGGGCTGACGTTAGATCAGTGGTGTGTATGGTGTACAGGGCTGATGTTAGATCAGTGGTGTGTATGGTGTATAGGGCTGACGTTAGATCAGTGGTGTATAGGGCTGACGTTAGATCAGTGGTGTGTATGGTGTATAGGGCTGACGTTAGATCAGTGGTATGTATGGTGTATAGGGCTGACGTTAGATCAGTGGTGTGTATGGTGTATAGGGCTGACGTTAGATCAGTGGTGTGTATGGTGTATAGGGCTGACGTTAGATCAGTGGTGTGTATGGTGTATAGGGCTGACGTTAGATCAGTGGTGTGTATGGTGTATAGGGCTGACGTTAGATCAGTGGTGTGTATGGTGTATAGGGCTGACGTTAGATCAGTGGTGTGTATGGTGTATAGGGCTGACGTTAGATCAGTGGTGTGTATGGTGTATAGGGCTGACGTTAGATCAGTGGTGTGTATGGTGTATAGGGCTGACGTTAGATCAGTGGTGTGTATGGTGTATAGGGCTGACGTTAGATCAGTGGTGTGTATGGTGTATAGGGCTGATGTTAGATCAGTGGTGTGTATGGTGTATAGGGCTGATGTTAGATCAGTGGTGTGTATGGTGTATAGGGCTGATGTTAGATCAGTGGTGTGTATGGTGTATAGGGCTGATGTTAGATCAGTGGTGTGTATGGTGTATAGGGCTGATGTTAGATCAGTGGTGTGTATGGTGTATAGGGCTGACGTTAGATCAGTGGTGTGTATGGTGTATAGGGCTGACGTTAGATCAGTGGTGTGTATGGTGTATAGGGCTGACGTTAGATCAGTGATGTGTTTGGTGTATAGGGCTGACGTTAGATCAGTGGTGTGTATGGTGTATAGGGCTGAAGTTAGATCAGTGATGTGTATGGTGTATAGGGCTGACGTTAGATCAGTGGTGTGTATGGTGTATAGGGCTGATGTTAGATCAGTGGTGTGTATGGTGTATAGGGCTGATGTTAGATCAGTGGTGTGTATGGTGTATAGGGCTGACGTTAGATCAGTGATGTGTTTGGTGTATAGGGCTGACGTTAGATCAGTGGTGTGTATGGTGTATAGGGCTGAAGTTAGATCAGTGATGTGTATGGTGTATAGGGCTGACGTTAGATCAGTGGTGTGTATGGTGTATAGGGCTGATGTTAGATCAGTGGTGTGTATGGTGTATAGGGCTGATGTTAGATCAGTGGTGCGTATGGTGTATAGGGCTGACGTTAGATCAGTGGTGCGTATGGTGTATAGGGCTGATGTTAGATCAGTGGTGTGTATGGTGTATAGGGCTGATGTTAGATCAGTGGTGTGTATGGTGTATAGGGCTGATGTTAGATCAGAAATCATCTGCAGAGAGCTTGAGCTGTACTGCGGATACCACTACCAAGCTCTAAACCATCTGTACAGGTCAATAGAAAGACATAGAATGATCTATCTTATTAGCCATTGTGTGTTTTTTGACTTTGCCATGCTCTGGGTACAACCGAACAAACTGCATCGAAAAGCAGATTTGGACAACTGTGTTGGGTTTGACGCATAGCTTGGATTCATGTTTAGTGGTTTAGTTTGGAAGACAGCACAGATATACTGTATTTAGCAGACATGGTTAAAGGCATGAGTGACTCGTGTAAAACATGGGTCAATTACAACAAACATCATTCTGGAATGATCTCATGCTTCTTTGGCTTCTGATCAACGAAAAGCAACAAAAACATTGTCTGTAGTTCATGACAATGTCAACACATATGATAGAGATATAGGCCTAACGTCATACCAATAAATACCCATTCAATTGAATTGCACTGACTGTGACTAAATTCTAGTTAAGTTTGATAGCAAGGTTTCATTTAGTGCAGTGGGCTCTATCAGCATCACATAGAGTGTTTCTTGGTATTCTTAAACAAATCTACTTTGAAACAAAAGTATCCACCTCACACACATGGTTATGGACTTAAAGAAGATGACACCTCTACCATGTCAGATATGGAGTTGAAATGTCATTTTGAGTTTGCGTCCCAATATTATACTTCATATACATTATAGAAGTGAAGTATAACAAAATCATTTCACATGGAAACACCGGATTTTCACCAGGTTATTTGAAATAATGTTGATTAATTATGAAAAATATGAATAACATTCCACCCATGAGGTTATTTGACTGCAGGAAATAACTACTGTCATATTATTGTCAATTAGCTTCAGATCTGAGGTGAAATAACACTAGAGTATGAGGTCATCTCAAGATGACCTAACGAGGATCACTAGCATTTGCCCATTGAGAGTAGTGAGCATGAGTGATATGGCAGACAGATAATGGTATGAGTAATGAAATGTAGTGTCTGATATTGAGAATACAACAACATTCCACCCTTCATCCTTTGAATAGAAACCATATGAGACAAAATAACTCCCATTTCGGTGACTACAGCGTGCCCACAGATATTACCCAATAGAGGAATCTATTTCCTGTCTATGATGAAATACTGTATGTGGTCATCAAAACCACTGAGGATATTTACTGTAAGCCAGCGGGAGGGTTAGGGGGTATATCTGCTGACCATGGCACTAATACAAGGAATGTTGATGTATTTTCTGTGTGATAATCCAGAAAACATGACTCTTCACCATACTACAGTCTAGACCCTCCCATTTGATTTTGGCCATGACTTTATTCTGACCACATTCCAAGACAAGGAAAATCTCCAGGCAACCCAGAGTCCAGAGTTATTCCTAGTCAGGTCACAAGGTTTGGAAACACTCCTGTCCCTAATTACTGCCAGTATGAGGGGTTAATCCTGATGGAATTCAATTCAAAAACAATATGGGTTTTTCTGGCACTGCATTGGAATGCTGAAGCATTCAACAGACACAACAAGGCCATGAATTAATATGTCAATATAGTGTATCCATACACAGCGCTGCTCCAAGCTGCCCTTACCTCTCAAACAAATTGTGGCAGTAATTTTCCTCTCTTGCTGGGTTTTAAGAGCAGTAATGTGAAGCACCTGTAGCCACGGAGGGGCCAGACGAGTGCTGGAGGAGTCCGTCTGTGACTCCAGCCTGCCAGGACACACACACACACACACACACACACACACACACACACACACACACACACACACACACACACACACACACACACACACACACACACACACACACACACACACACACACACACACACACAAGGAACGCTTTCGACACTCTACAAAGTGTCGAAAGCGTTCCACAGAGATGCAGGCCCATGTTGACTCCAATGTTTCCCACAGTTGGGAAGTTGGCTGGATGTCCTTTGGGTGGTGGACCATTCTTGATACACACGGGAAACTGTTGAGCGTGAAAAACCCAGCAGCGTTGCTGTTCTTAACACACTCAAATCAGTGTGCCTTACACCTACCACCCAGGGGAGGCTGCTGGGGGGAGGAAGGCTCATAATAATGTCTGGAATGGAGTCAATGGAGTGGTATCAACCATATCAAACACATGGTCTCCTTGTGGTTAATACCATTACATTGACTTCTATTCCAGCCATTATAATGAGCCGTCCTCCCCTCAGCAGCCTCCACTGCTAACACTAAACCCCGTTCAAAGGCACTTAAGTATTGTGTCTTGCCCATTCACCCTCTGAATGGCACACATACACAATCCATGTCTCAATTGTCAGGCGGCTTAAAAATCCTTATTTAACCTGTCTCCTCCCCTTCATCTACATTGATTTAACAAGTGACATCAATAAGGGATCATAGCTTTCACCTGGATTCACCTGGTCTGTCTATGTCATGGAAAGAGCAGGTGTTCTTAATGTTTTGTTCCCTCAGTGTACATCTGTATGGGGTTACACAGAAAAGACAACATGGACACACAGTACAGATAAACAGAATCTTCTGGGGAAATGAATCTCAACGTGAATGTCAAACACCTGAGGGGTGAAGTAAATCACTTTCCTACAGGGAGGCGATTAGACGAGGCTCATAATAATGGCTGAAATGAAGTGAATGGAACGGTATCAACAAAATGGACACCATGTGTTCACTTCCACCCATTACTATGATCCCTTCCTCTGATTTAAAGTGCCACTAGCCACCACTGGAGGTGAGGTAGTGACAACACCAAGCACCAAGATCATCATTTTATCTTATTATCTTAGTGAGCCTATGTTTCCAGGAAATTTCCACACATACACCATCCTGCCTTCACTCTCAATAATAAGCTGCTGAATCCCCCAACCAACCCCCCTTGACTGTAAATATAGATCAATCCAGTACTATAGCTGATGAATATACAGTATGTATACTTGACAAATCTTCACAGCCTCTTGCAGTAAATGGATGGCATGGTTTCTCTTCATGTCACAGCATCTGTGTACAAATGATCTCTATTGAGGCAACATGTACCACATTTTGCGCTCGACTTCCTAGGAAAACAAGGATTTATTAAGCCAGAGCACAAGGCTGTAACCAAGAGTTAGCTAGGGTTTCAGGTCATGTGGTTTCCATTAGCTAAGGGGTTGACTTGGTGTTGGGTTAAGGACAGACTGCCTGTTAACCATAACCTAGTGTAACTGCATGAAGGGACAAACACTGACACCCTTAACTGCTGGTTGGGAGTCGCTCTTGGAGAAAATTGTTGACCTGATGTCATTTGTGTGCTTGATGTGTGTGTGTGTGTGTGTGTGTGTGTGTGTGTGTGTGTGTGTGTGTGTGTGTGTGTGCGCACACTGATGCAATGCTATTTCATCTTCATAATAATTGAGGTTACACACACTGCTCTTATTTGTCCCAACTATATTCAACTACATTTAAATTCATCCTTCTTAATCAAAACCTTTCATACTAGCCTCCAGTAAAGTAAAATCATGTTTGGTATTATTTATTTAGAGTCCGCCATGTAGAAATGATAGGCCTGCCATCGACTCTAATTAGCATCAACGACTTGTGAGCTAAGTGAGCATATCAACTCCTATTTAATTTGGCTAATTAAAGTGTGCCTGTCAATTGAGTGGAGATTGCAGCAAGGGTATAATCGTCATAAGAAGTCTCTCACCGCAGTTATGCTGCTCTGAACATTATAACACAAAACAGACAGGGACAATTACAGCACTGTATGACACCACTGCTGGAGAACAGAGGGGAATCTATTGTGTGTGTGTGTGTGTGTGTGTGTGTGTGTGTGTGTGTGTGCAGAAGGACCTTTGCCTACTGTATGCGCAGACAACACGCTAGGGGGCTCAAGACCAAAAAAACTCAGACGGTGTCTCAACTTACTGTAGAGAGTTAAAAGTTAGTAGTCTAGCCAGCTATCTAAACCTCGTAGTAATCATCAACAAATTACTGTCCGGGCACACAAGGCCCAGGGGCCCTGACCTCCAGGGGGCCCCCATTAATTGTGTGTCACTCTCACTCAGATATTATCTGAACATGGCACATTTTTGGTTTCATTTATGCTTGATCAGAGTATGCAAAAGTGTGTGCCAGTCAGTGTGTGTGTCTGTGCGGAAATCACCAATCGAAATACATCCAACACTATCACTGTTACCACAATCTCACACAAATTATCAATGAACCTACCACGTACAACCCCAAACCTGTAAACACGGGCACCCTCATAGATATCATCCTAACCAACCTACCCTCCAAATACACCTCTGGTGTCTTCAACCAGGATCTCAGCGACCACTGCCTCATTGCCTGCGTCCGTAAAGGGTCTGCGGTCAAACAACCACCCTTCATCACTATCAAATGCTCCCTAAAACACTTCTGCGAGCAGGCCTTTCTAATCGACCTGGCCCGGGTATCATGGAGGGATATTGACCTCATTCCGTCAGTAGAGGATGACTGGTTATTCTTTAAAAGTGCCTTCCTCACCATCTTCAATAAGCATGCCCCATTCAAAAAATGTTGAACCAGGAACAGATATAGCCCTTGGTTCTCTCCAGACCTGACTCCCCTGACCAGCACAAAAACATCCTGTGGCGTACTGCATTAGCATCGAATAGCCCCAGCGATATGCAACTTTTCAGGGAAGTTAGGAACCAATATGCACAGGCAGTTAAGAAGCAAAGGCTAGCTTTTTCAAACAGAAATTTGCATCCTGTAGCATAAACTCCAAAAGGTGCTGGGACACTGTAAAGTCCATGGAGAATAAGAGCACCTCCTTCCAACTGCCCACTGCACTGAGGCTAGGAAACACTGTCACCACCGATAAATCCACAATAATTGAGAATTTCAATAGGCATTTTTCTATGGCTGGCCATGCCTTCCACCTGGCTACCCTTACCCCGGTCAACAGCCCTGCACCCCCCACCGCAACTTGCCCAAGCCTCCCCCATTTCTCCTTCAGCCAAATCTAGATAGCTGATGTTCTGAAAGAGCTGCAAAATCTGGACCCCTACAAATCAGGCGGGCTACACAATCTGGACCCTCTCTTTCTAAAATTATCCGCCACAATTGTTGCAACCCCTATTACTGGCCTGTTCAACCTCTCTTTCGTATTGTCTGAGATCCCCAAAGATTGGAAAGCTGCCACGGTCATCCCCCTCTTCAAAGGGGGATACACTCTAGACCCACTGCTACAGACCTATATCTATCCTACCCTGCCTTTCTAAGGTCTTTGAAAGCCAAGTTAACAAAAAGATCACCGACCATTTCGAATCCCACCGTACCTTTTCCGCTATGCAATCTGGTTTCTGAGCTGGTCATGGGTGCACCTCAGCCACGCTCAAGGTCCTAAACGATATCATAACCGCCATCGATAAGAGACAATACTGTGCAGCTGTATTCATCGACCTGGCCAAGGCTTTCGACTCAGTCAATCACCACATTCTTATTGGCAGACTCAACAGCCTTGGTTTCTCAAATGATTGCCTCGCCTGGTTCACCAACTACTTCTCAGACAGAGTTCAGTGTGTCAAATCGGAGGGTCTGTTGTCCGAACCTCTGGCAGTCTCTATGGGGGTGCCACAGGGTTCAATTCTCGGGCTGACTCTTTTCTCTGTATACATCAATGATGTCGCTCTGGCTGCTGGTGATTCTCTGATCCACCTCTATGCAGATGACACCATTCTGTATACTTCTGGCCTTTCTTTGGACACTGTGTTAACTAACCTCCAGACGAGCTTCAATGCCATACAACTCTCCTTCCGTGGCCTCCAACTGCTCTTAAATACAAGTAAAACTAAATGCATGCTCTTCAACCGATTGCTGCCCACACCTTCCCGCCCGTCCAGCATCACTACTCTGGACGGTTCTGACTTAGAATGTGTGGACAACTACAAATGCCTATGTGTCTGGTTAGACTGTAAACTCTCCTTCAAGACTCACATTAAGCATCTCCAATCCAAAATTAAATCTAGAATCGTCTTCCTATTTCGCAACAAAGCATCCTTCACTCATGTTGCCAAACATACCCTCGTAAAACTGACTATCCTACCGATCCTTGACTTCGGCGATGTCACCCGTAGCACACGCTTCAGCAGGTATATTTCACTAGTCACCCCCCAAAGCCAATTCCTCTTTGGCCGCCTTTCCTTCCAGTTCCCTGCTGCCAATGACTGGAACGAATTGCAAAAATCCCTGAAGCTGGAGACTCATATCTCCCTCTCTAACTTTAAGCACCAGCTGTCAGAGCAGCTCACAGAACACTGCACCTGTACATAGCCCATCTGTAAATAGCCCATCCAACTACCTCATCCCCATACTGTTATTTGTTTTTTTTGCTCCTTTGCACCCCAGTATCTCTACTTGCATATTCACCTTCTGCACATCTATCACTCCCGTGTTAAATTGCTAAATTGTAATTATTTTGCCACTATGGCCTATTTATTGCCTTACGTCCTTTATCTTACCTCATTTGTACACACTGTATATAGACTTTTCTATTGTGTTATTGACTGTATGTTTGTTTATTCCACGTGTAACTCTGTGTTGTTGTTTGTGTCGCACTGCTTTGCTTTATCTTGGCCAGGTCGCGGTTGTAAATAAGAACTTGTTCTCAACTGGACTACCTGGTTAAATAAAGGTGAAATAAATAAAAAATAAATACAACTGTAGAGAGAAATTGAAGGAGGGGGAGAGACTGAGGAGAGAGAGGGAACAGAAAGGATGAGAGAGAGAGCAAAGAGAGAGAGCAAAGAGAGAGAGAGAGAGCAAAGAGAGAGAGAGACTGACAGATGTAAGTGTGTGAAAGAGGAGGAACTATTTTAGTACCAGAGTTGAATTCTTACCAAGGGCTACAATTACATTGATACACAGTAATGCAGCATATTATATAGCTTCTGTAGTGTTCCTATAGTCCTACTGAAGGGATTCAAACAGCCAGCCACACACCTTGATGTTCCTTCCACTCATTAGTACCTCTCAGACTCTTCCCCGGGCTTTCAACTGTCTTCTGTATTTCCTTTCTGTCTCTTACACACACACCTGCATGCCTACACACACACACACACACACACACACACACACACACACACACACACACACACACACACACACACACACACACACACACACACACACACACACACACACACACACACACACACCTCCTCATCTCTCATTCCCACACCTGTTCCCCACCCCATGGAGGGAGGGAGCTGAATGAGCTCCCAGTTGTTCAGCTCCTGTGCTTTGGATAAGTTCAATCAAATATATATTTTGATCCAGGTCCAATTCACTGAGTGACGAACAAGTTCAGTCAATGGATCAACGGCTGGGGGGCAACACAGTCTGTTTGAAATGGAAATGAGCGATGCAGCTCCATTCTACCACCACCAAAACACACTAAAATCCCCCCTTTCCTTCCAATTCTACCTTGTGAAATCTGATCTGCTGCTGTCTCAAATGAATTACTGAAGGATCCCTTTTGTAATGGATCACAGACTACTAAAAAGAGCTGTTCTGTTCCAATTTGATTGTGGACACTTCTGAGCGTGCAATGGTACCCTTGGATGTGGTACTTCAAGGATGTGTGCATGGATGGATATCACTGCACAGTAGAGCTCAGTAAAAACACTTCAAGATCCAATGCAGACGTTTTTATCTCAATATACAATCATTTCTGGGTAACAATTAAGTACCTTACCGTGATTGATTTAAATGAAAATGTTTCCAAAAAAATTTGCTTCTTAGCAAACAGCAATTTCTAAGCAAGAACTTAGCTAGGACTGTCTGGCAGTGGTCTGAGTGGGGAGGGAAAACTCTTACACAGCTCTTACACTAAAAGGGCATTATCATCATTTGCACAATTTCACAGTATTACTCCATCCTCATAGTGTGGAAATATACAATGGCAAGAAAAAGTTTGTGAACCCTCCAGAAGGTGTATTTTCTTCTGTTGAAGCCATTCTGTTGTTGATTTACTTCTGTGTTTTGGGTCGTTGTCCTGTTGCATCACCCAACTTCTGTTGAGCTTCAATTGGTGGACAGATAGCCTTACATTCTCCTGCAAAATATCTTGATAAACTTGGGAATTCATTTTTTCCGTCGATGATAGCAAGCTGTCCAGGCCCTGAGGCAGCAAAACAGCCTCAAACCATGATGCTCCCTCCACCATACTTTACAGTTGGGATGAGGTTTTGATGTTGCTGTGCTGAGCCTTTTTTTCTCCACACATAGTGTTGTGTGTTACTTCCAAACAACTCAACTGTAGTATCATCTGTCCACAGAATATTTTGCCAGTAGTGCTGTGGAACATCCAGGTGCACTTTTGCAAACTTCAAACTGCAACAATGTTTTTTTTGGACAGCAGTGGCTTCTTCCGTGGTGTCCTCCAATGAACACCATTCTTGTTTAGTGTTTTACATATCGTAGACTCGTCAACAAAGGTGTTAGCATGTTCCAGAGATTTCTGTAAGTCTTTAGCTGACACTCTAGGATTCTTCTTAACCTCATTGAGCATTCTGCGCTGTGCTCTTGCAGTCATCTTTGCAGGACGGCCACTCCTATGGAGAGTAGCAACAGTGCTGAACTTTCTCCATTTATAGACAATTTGTCTTATCGTGGACTGATGGACATCAAGGCTTTTAGAGATACTTTTGTAACCCTTTCCAGCTTTACGCAAGTCAACAATTCTTAATTTAAGTCTTCTGAGATCTATTTTGTTTGAGGCGTGGTTCACATCAGGCAATGCTTCTTGTGAATAGCAAACTCACATTTTGTAAGTGTTTTTTATAGGGCAAGGCAGCTCTAACCAACATCTCCAATCTCATCTCATTGATTGGACTCCAGGTTAGCTGACTCCTGATCTCTATTTATGTTTTGGAGAAGTCATTAGCCTACACTTTTTCCAACCTACACTGTGAATGTTTAAATGATGTATTCAATATAGACAAGAAAAATACAATAATGTGTGTGTTATTAGTTTAAGCACACTATGTTTGTCTATTGTTGGGACTTAGATAAAGATCAGATCAAATTTGATGACCAATTTATGCAGAAATCCAGGTCATTCCAAAGGGTTCACGTACTTTTTCTTGCCACTGTATATAAAACACAGGAAAATCACATTTGTGACCGAACTGGGCCTTTTAAGCTGCTTTGATAAACATTCCTGTGTCTTTGAGGTGAGACATGATCCTCTAAGACAGAGCACAGATCAAACGCCTTAGGTGTGAGTGTTTGAGAGAAAGATAGGGATGAGGAAATGTGTGTGTGTGTGTGTATGTGCGTGCATGTGTACTAGCGTGTGTGTGTGTGTGTGTGTGTGTGTATGTGTGTGTGTGTGTGTGTGTGTGTGTGTGTGTGTGTGTGTGTGTGTGTGTGTGTGTGTGTGTGAGCACATGCAAGCGCGTGTGGTGTCTCCCTTCATGTGCAGCACTGAGACTTCAGTCTCCCTCTGTTTTATCAGCTCCCCTGCTGGAGATGACAGTACCGTCTGCCCACCCATGTAGAGTAGGAGTGTGTGCCAGCCAGCCTCGTTCTGTGACGGGCTCAGCCGCCTAGCTAGGCTGAAAACATCCCCTGTGATTTATACAGCCTCCTAAGGGTTTACAGAGATTCTCTTTATGACTAAACACCGGGAGGGGTTTGGACAAGGAGAGCAGGGAAGACTGATGGCTCACCCAAGGCTAATGACACACTTAGTGCCAACACAGAACACCACACACACACTCTGAGCACATACACACACTGCTAAACGACTACACACACACACACTGCTAAACGACTACACACACACACTCTGCTAAATGACTACACACACACACACACACTGCTAAACGACTACACACACACTGCTAAATGACTACACACACACACACACACTGCTAAACGACTACACACACACACACCGCTAAACGACTACACACACACACTGCTAAACGACTACACACACACACTGCTAAACGACTCCACACACTGCTAAATGACTACACACACACACTGCTAAACAACTACACACACACACTGCTAAACGACTACACACACACACTGCTAAATGACTACACACACACACTGCTAAACAACTACACACACTGCTAAATGACTACACACACACACACACTGCTAAACGACTACACACACTGCTAAACAACTACACACACACACAGCTAAATGACTACACACACTGCTAAACGACTACACACACACACATACACTGCTAAACGACTACACACACTGCTAAATGACTACACACACACTGCTAAACAACTACACACACTGCTAAATGACTACACACACACACACACACACACACACTGCTAAACGACTACACACACACACACTGCTAAACAACTACACACACACACTGCTAAACAACTACACACACACACACTGCTAAACGACTACACACGCACACACTGCTAAATGACTACACACACACTGCTAAACGACTACACACACACTGCTAAACAACTACACACACACACACACACTGCTAAACAACTACACACACACACACTGATAAACGACTACACACACACACACTGCTAAACGACTACACACACACTGCTAAATGACTACACACACACACACACACACACACTGCTAAACGACTACACACACACACACACACACACACCGCTAAACGACTACACACACACTGCTAAATGACTACACACACACACACTGCTAAAGGACTACACACACACACACACTGCTAAACATCTACACACACTGCTAAATGACTACACACACACACACACACACTGCTAAATGACTACACACACACACTACTAAACAACTACACACACACACTGCTAAACGACTACACACACACACACAGCTAAACGACTACACACACTGATAATGACTACACACACACTGCTAAACAACTACACACACTGCTAAATGACTACACACACACACTGCTAAACAACTACACACACACACACACACTGCTAAACAACTACACACACACACTGCTAAACAACCACACACACACACTGCTAAACGACTACACACACACACACTGCTAAATGACTACACACGCACACACTGCTAAATGACTACACACACACTGCTAAACGACTACACACACACACACTGCTAAACAACTACACACACACACTGCTAAACGACTACACACACACACACACTGCTAAACAACTACACACACACACACACACTGCTAAACAACTACACACACACACTGCTAAACGACTACACACACACACACACTGCTAAACAACTACACACACACTGCTAAACGACTACACACACACACACACTGCTAAACAACTACACACACACACTGCTAAACGACTACACACACACACACACACTGCTAAACAACTACACACACACACACACTGCTAAACGACTACACACACACACACACTGCTAAACGACTACACACACACACACACACTGCTAAACGACTACACACACACACACACACTGCTAAACAACATAAAACACATACACACACTGCTCAATAATCACACACCCTCAATTTAAAGCTATACACAAATACATAAACAGATGCCAATGGATCACCCAGATCACCCAGATGCCCCAGATCACCCAGATCACCCAGATCCCCCAGATCACCCAGATGCCCCAGATCACCCAGATCACCCAGATGCCCCAGATCACCCAGATCACCCAGATCCCCCAGATCACCCAGATGCCCCAGATCACCCAGATGCCCCAGATCACCCAGATCCCCCAGATCCCCCAGATCACCCAGATGCCCCAGATCACCCAGATCACCCAGATGCCCCAGATCCCCCAGATCACCCAGATCACCCAGATGCCCCAGATCACCCAGATCACCCAGATCACCCAGATCACCCAGATGCCCCAGATCACCCAGATCCCCCAGATCACCCAGATCCCCCAGATCACCCAGATCACCCAGATGCCCCAGATCACCCAGATCCCCCAGATCACCCAGATCACCC
Source organism: Salmo trutta (assembly GCF_901001165.1). Taxonomy (NCBI): domain Eukaryota; kingdom Metazoa; phylum Chordata; class Actinopteri; order Salmoniformes; family Salmonidae; genus Salmo; species Salmo trutta. Next base: position 66,399,904 of record NC_042969.1, on the reverse strand, counting down.
AGATCACCCAGATGCCCCAGATCACCCAGATCCCCCAGATCACCCAGATGCCCCAGATCACCCAGATCCCCAGATCACCCAGATGCCCCAGATCACCCAGATCCCCCAGATCACCCAGATGCACAGCTCACAGGGCCCAAAGTTACACACATGCCCACACACATCCATATCCACACACACACACGTATCAATAGAGATTCTTATCAAATTTAGCACAGCTAAAGAATATATTATTTGTTTCCCCTACCAAGGGATTCTATTCAGATCATCCCTGGCTTTGAATTGGTCATGTTCATACACGCCTGCCTGTTAAATCATTTACCCTGATGTCATGATGATTTACAGTATGATTCACAAACAGGGGTGAAACAAGGTCATGATGCAGATAATCCTCCTCATAAGCCCAGCAGTATGCTGTGTTTAATAAGAGCCCTATAGCAGTTCACCATCAGGCTGTGGAGTCTCAGGGAAGTCTAGCAGGGCTCTGATACCAGAGTAACATGACCAGGACACAGGGGTGAGGAGAGGGAGGGGGAGGATGGGGAGAGGGAGGGGGAGGATGGGGAGAGGGAAGGGGTTTGAGAGTGGAAAGAGATCCATTTTATAGCTTTCTCTTATGCCCTTCTGCAAGGGGAAGAAAAGGGACAGGTTTTTTCTTTCAAAATCACATAAAGTTTGAGATATTTGATGATTTATAGAGAGAGGAAGAGCGGAAGAGAGAGAGGGGGGAGGGGGGCGAGAGGAAGGGGTGGTGGCAGGGGGGTTTAAACATGATGCAAACCATTTGGAGAGGGGTGTGGAGGCTGCCAGCACAGCCTGCTCTGTTTAAACTGGAGAGGAAGTGACCGTATATACAGCATGCCAGCAAACTCCTCACTCTCCCTCACTATATCACAGTTGTGTGCTTGCGTGCACACAACTGCTGTGCACGCAAGCACACACACACACACACACACACACACACACACACACACACACACACACAGACACACACACACACACACACACACACACACACACACACACACACACACACACACACACACACACACACACACACACACACGCGCGCTATCAGTGCTGAGGTCAGTCTATGGCCATTGGCTGGAGAGTGTTTGTTATTCTAATATTATGTTTCTTTACATCTCTGTCACCATTCCCACCACTGCTATTATCACTATGATTACAGTCTAGGAGGCTGGAGGGCAGACAGGAGAGCAAGGAGAAAGGAGTGGAGAAAGAAGAGGCATAAAAGAGAGTCAAAAATGAAAGACAGAGCGAGAGATAAGAGGTCAGTGTTTTCCCCCAACACCAGTCCATGACAATCAAATTCCTCTCTGAGAGAGAAACATGCCTTCCCAGGGACTGGCTTACTGCAGGAGGACAGGATGGAGGGACTGGTTTACTGCAGGAGGATAGGATGGAGGGACTGGCTTACTGCAGGAGGACAGGATGGAGGGACTGGTTTACTGCAGGAGGACAGGATGGAGGGACTGGCTTACTGCAGGAGGACAGGATGGAGGGATGGAGTTAGAAGAAGATAAGACAGAGACAAAGAAGAAGACAGGAAGGTGAAAATAAGAGAGGTGGGGAGATTCAAGGACAGAAAACAGGCCCTAAACAGGCTTCACCTAAGGATGAAGGGTTTAATTATCTGCTGGTTTTGAGCAGTAGAGCGCCTCCCCATGGTGTGTGTATGCCAGTGCAGTCTCAGTATCCAGGTTGAGGTGCGGTGACGGAATCAACAGACAGACACAAAATCAAGATCTGGGCACTCATTAAATAAAATAATACAAAACGTAAATAAGTATCAACGTATGTAATTTATTGAGGTCATGTCATGTGGTTCACTATATAACAGAGCAGTTCAAATGCAGGCCCAGAGGTCCACAGTATTTCTTTTTTAATTTATTATTGTAATTCATTGATTAATTGATGCAATTTTTTGGGCCAGAGTCACTCAGCTGATGTCCTGAATTAGAAAGAAACATTTCAACCAGCCGGGCTGGTTTCTGTATAGCCCTGATATACAGAATCTACCTTTATTCATATATTTTCTCCTATATATGTGCAGTATACACACTCAGTGCACCTGGTCTATGTAAGTAAATGTGTGTGTGTGTGTGTGTGTGTGTGTGTGTGTGTGTGTGTGTGTGTGTGTGTGTGTGTGTGTGTGTGTGTGTGTGTGTGTGTGTGTGAGTGTGTGAGTGAGTGAGTGAGTGAGTGAGTGAGTGAAAGAGAGAGAGAAAGAGAGAGAGATAGAGAGCGAGAGCACACGCCCACACTTGTGTCTGTGTGTGTGTGAGAGAGAGAGAGAGAGAGAGAGAGAGAGATAGATCGAGAGAGATAGATAGATCGAGAGAGAGAGAGAGAGAGCACACGCCCGCACTTGTGTTTGTGTGTGTGTGTGTGAGAGAGAGCGAGAGAGAGAGAGAGAGAGAGAGAGAGAGAGAGAGAGAGAGAGAGAGAGAAAGATAGAGAGCACACGCCCGCACGTGTTTGTGTGTGTGGGTGTGTGCTGTGCCGTTGTGCTGCTGGTGGCTCAGCTTCAGGATTGTGTCGAGGGTGTGTGTAATAAATGTGCCCAGGCGAGAGGGCCTGAAAAGATATATAACACACAGGAAGGAGAGAAGAGGGAGAGGACACTGGGGAGGAGAGAGGAGGGGGAGAAGAGGGGGCAGGAAAAGAAAGAGGAGGGGGTAGAGGGAAGAGAGATTGAGAGGGGAGAGACATAAAGATATGGGGAGAAGTAGGGAGATGGAGAGCAGAAAGAGAGAAGGGAGAGAGGGGAGGATAGAATGGTTTCTCCTGGGTCCTGCTATGTTTCCCATTATGTAAGCCCTGGTCACTGGCAGCATGCCAGCAGGCAAAATAAAATAGTCTCTCTGGCTTGGCACGGCTCGTATTTTCCTATCCTTGGCTCGGGGTCAGGGAGGGGTCAGGCAGCTGGATGGGGCGCTGGGGGGATTGTGGGGTCTGGGCCAGTCTCCAAAACCCAAAAGGCCCAGGGTTCAAGTACCAGCTGAAAGCAATCAGGGGGAAATCTGGGAGTGCCACAGCTGCTCACAGTGGCGCTGTTCTGAAGATCTCTCTCCATCTCTCCCTTTCTCCATCTCTCCCTTTCTCCATCTCTTTCTCTCTCTCTCTCCCTTTCTCCATCTCTCTCCATCTCTCTCCCTTTCTCCATCTCTCTCCATCTCTCTCTCTCTCCCTTTCTCCATCTATCTCTCTCTCTCTCTCTCTCTCCATCTCTCTCACTCCCTCCCTCTCTCACTCCCTCTCTCTCTCCCTCTCCATCTCTCTCCATCTCTCTCACCCTCTCTGACTCCCTCTTTCTCTCCCTCTCCATCTCTCTCCCAGTCTCTCACTCCCTCTAGCTCCCTCTCCATCTCTCTCACTCCCCCTCTCTCTCTCCATCTCCATCTCTCTCACTCCCTCTCTCTCTCCCCCTCGCTCTCCATCTCTCTCATTCCCTCTCTCTCCATCTCTCTCTCTCAATCTATCTCTCTCCCTCTCTCTCCATCTCTCTCACTCCCTCTCTCCCTCTCCATCTCTCCCACTCCCTCTCTCTCTCTCTCCCCCTCGCTCTCCATCTCTCTCACTTCCTCTCTCTCCATCTATCTCTCTCAATATATCTCTCTCCCTCTCTCTCCATCTCTCTCTCTCACTCCCTCTCTCTCCCTCTCCATCTCTCTCTCTCCATCTCTCTCTCTCTCAATCTCTCTCCCTCTCTCTCCATCTATCTCTCTCCCTCTCTCTCCATCTCTCTCACTCCCTCTCTCGCCCTCTCCATCTCGCTCTCTCACTCTCTCTCCCTCTCCATCTATCTCTCTCTATCTCTCTCAATCTCTCTCCATCTCTCCCTCTCTCTCTTTCTCTCTCTCCCTTTCTCTCTCTCCCTCTCTCCCTCTCTCTCCATTTTCTCTCATCTCTCTCCCTCTCTCTCTCTCTCTCTCTCTCTCTCTCTCCCTTTCTTTCTCTCCCTCTCCCTCTAATTCTGCATACCTTTAACATGAAGCCAGAACTATGGGTGTGTGTACGTGTGTGTGTGTGTGTGTGTGTGTGTGTGTGTGCGTGAACGCGTGTAAGCATGGTCAGATGAAAGACAACAGGAAAAAACTATTATAGCACTTTGTCTGTAGGACCACAGTGATTGGTTCAGTCTGTCTGTAGGACCACAGTGATTGGTCCACTCTGTCTGTAGGACCACAGTGATTGGTTCACCCGGTTCACTCTGTCTGTAGGACCACAGTGATTGGTCCACTCTGTCTGTAGGACCACAGTGATTGGTCCACTCTGTCTGTAGGACCACAGTGATTGGTCCACTCTGTCTGTAGGACCACAGTGATTGGTTCACTCTGTCTGTAGGACCACAGTGATTGGTCCACTCTGTCTGTAGGACCACAGTGATTGGTTCACTCTGTCTGGAGAACCACAGTGATTGGTTCACTCTGTCTGTAGGACCACAGTGATTGGTTCACTCTGTCTGTAGGACCACAGTGATTGGTCCACTCTGTCTGTAGGACCACAGTGATTGGTCCACTCTGTCTGTAGGACCACAGTGATTGGTTCACTCTATCTGTAGGACCACAGTGATTGGTCCACTCTGTCTGTAGGACCACAGTGATTGGTTCACTCTGTCTGGAGAACCACAGTGATTGGTTCACTCTGTCTGTAGGACCACAGTGATTGGTTCACTCTGTCTGTAGGACCACAGTGATTGGTCCACTCTGTCTGTAGGACCACAGTGATTAGTCCACTCTGTCTGTAGGACCACAGTGATTGGTCCACTCTGTCTGTAGGACCACAGTGATTGGTCCACTCTGTCCACAGATTATAAGTCTGAGCATCTTTGTGAATGTGCACGTCTGATGCTGTTGTGGTTGCATGTACGTGAGTGTTGTGTGTGTGTGTGTGTGTGTGTGTGTGGGGGGGGGGGGGTGTTTGAATGTGGGGTGTGCCAAAGTGTTGAGGGTGGATGTGTTTGGCAAAACATGTGTGTATGATGTAGTTGTACAATTTGTAGTTCGATGATTACATGACAGGTGAGTGGATGGATGCTATGCTTCCCCTACAAGAATACAAACACAATCAAACTGACAGACTAGACTGTTTTCTGGCACATCTACATTAAACATTGTATAAGTGGGATCCCGTACCTCACATGAAATAAACCCAATATCTCAGATCTGTGTAACAGGTTCAAACTGAATGGAGATGGATGACTCCAGCACTGTGTGAGTGGGACTACATCTCTCCATACTGGATTCACTGTGGCATACTGACTGTAGAGGGATCACTGCCTTCAGTATCTTCTACGGCTGGGCTATTCAATAACAGGGGCCACTCTCACTCTTTCCTTCTAACCAGGGACTGATTTAGACCGGGTGAGTTAACTCTCTGGCCAATCAGAGACGTTAATCAATTAACTACACTAAAACCTAAATATGTACCAGTGTGGATCCTGAGGACCCCAGATGGCAGAACACTGTAGTACCGATGCCAGAGAGAGAGGCTGTCTCGTCACTACAGCAATTTGTCCTCTATGGTACTTTCATCTTCTAGTAATGCAGACAGACATACAGCAGAACCACAGGAGGTTGGTGGCACCTTAATTGGGGAGGACAGGCTTTTGGTAATGGCTGGAGTGGCATCAGTGGAATGGTATCAAATACATCAAACACATAGTTTCCATGTGGTTGATGACATTCCATTTGCTCCGTAATGTATAATGTGACATGTATCTTACTTCTTCTGTCTGTGCAGAGGGATGGAGGGTGGAGGTGGGCAGAGAGCCAGAGGGATGGAGGGTGGGGGGTAGGCAGAGAGGCAGAGGGATGGACGGTGGGGGTGGGCACCCTCAGTTGGTAGAGCATGGTGTTTGCAACGCCAGGGTTGTGGGTTTGATTCCCACGGGGGACCAGTATGGGAAAAAAAATATGAAATGTATGCATTCACTACTGTAAGTTGCTCTGGATAAGAGTGTCTGCTAAATGACTAAAATGTAAATGTAATGGAGGGTGGGGGGTAGGAGGGGGGTAGGAGGGTGGGGGTAGGCTGAGAGGCAGAGGGATGGAGGGTGGGGGTAGGCAGAGAGACACAGAGAGACAGAGGGACGGAGTTTGGGAGGTAGGCAGAGAGACACAGAGAGTCAGAGGGATGGAGGGTGGGTGGTAGGCAGAGAGATGCAGAAAGGCAGAGGGATGGAGGGTGGGGGGTAGGCAGAGAGGCAGAGGGATGGAGGATGGGGGTAGGCAGAGAGACAAAGGGATGGGGGGGTATGCAAAGATACAGAGGGATGGAGGGGGGGGGGGGTAGGCAGAGAGACAGAGAGATGGAGGGTGGGGGGTATGCAGAGATACAGAGGGATGGAGGGTGGGGGGTATGCAGAGATACAGAGGGATGGAGGGTGGGGGGTAGCCAGAGAGACAGAGGGATGGAGGGTGGGGGGTAGCCAGAGAGACAGAGGGATGGAGGGTGGGGGTAGCCTGAGAGACAGAGGGATGGAGGGTGGGGGGTAGCCAGAGAGACATAGGGATGGAGGGTGGGGGTAGCCAGAGAGACAGAGGGAGGGAGGGTGGGGGTAGCCAGAGAGACAGAGGGATGGAGGGTGGGGGGTAGCCAGAGAGACAGAGGGATGGAGGGTGGGGGGTAGCCAGAGAGACATAGGGATGGAGGGTGGGGGGTAGCCAGAGAGACAGAGGGATGGAGGGTGGGGGGTAGCCAAAGAGACAGAGGGAGGGAGGGTGGGGGTAGCCAGAGAGACATAGGGATGGAGGGTGGGGGTAGCCAGAGAGACAGAGGGATGGAGGGTGGGGGTAGCCAGAGAGACAGAGGGGATGGAGGGTTGGGGGTAGCCAGAGAGACAGAGGGATGGAGGGTGGGGGGTAGCCAGAGAGACAGAGGGAGGGTGGGGGTAGCCAGAGAGACAGAGGGAGGGAGGGTGGGGGTAGCCAGAGAGACAGAGGGATGGAGGGTGGGGGTAGCCAGAGAGACAGAGGGATGAAGGGTGGGGGTAGCCAGAGAGACAGAGGGAGGGAGGGTGGGGGTAGCCAGAGAGACAGAGGGAGGGTGGGGGTAGCCAGAGAGACAGAGGGAGGGAGGGTGGGGGTAGCCAGAGAGACAGAGGGATGGAGGGTGGGGGTAGCCAGAGAGACAGAGGGATGAAGGGTGGGGGTAGCCAGAGAGACAGAGGGAGGGAGGGTGGGGGTAGCCAGAGAGACAGAGGGATGGAGGGTGGGGGTAGCCAGAGAGACAGAGGGATGGAGGGTGGGGGTAGCCAGAGAGACAGAGGGATGAAGGGTGGGGGTAGCCAGAGAGACAGAGGGATGGAGGGTGGGGGGTAGCCAGAGAGACAGAGGGAGGGAGGGTGGGGGTAGCCAGAGAGACAGAGGGATGAAGGGTGGGGGTAGCCAGAGAGACAGAGGGATGGAGGGTGGGGGTAGCCAGAGAGACAGAGGGATGAAGGGTGGGGGTAGCCAGAGAGACAGAGGGATGAAGGGTGGGGGTAGGCAGAGCTGGTGCCCGGGACATGTGTATCCCGGAGACTGGAGGCTGGAGCCTGGAGGGAGGGGAGACACCCACACTGGTTCTCAGATTGGCTGCGTGGCTCAGTGTGGCGTGTGAGCTGGGCTGGCTGTCGTCAGCCTGGCCCAGAGCAGGAAGTGTGCTGGAGATAAGGCAGCCATGTGGCAGGATGTTATGGATTTCTAATTAGAGCAATTCATCAGTCAGGGACCCACTTTCACTGGCTCACACTCACTACATACACACATTCTACCCACTTAACACACACACTGACCACTGGAACGCTCACTGGCTCACACTCGCTACATACACTCTACACACACACATACTGACCGCTGGCCCGACTCTCCCTAGAGCTCCATACCTTGCACCCCTCACACACACTCCATGCACACACACTGGCAAGATAAGACCGTATCTCACACTGACCATTGAAGCTTTCATCGACCTTATTCACCAGTCCCTATCTCCATGGCATGGTCTGGAGAGAGCCGCCGCTCTGCCCCAAGGCTATAGTACTGTACAGAGCTGGCCGTTCCCTCATCACACTAATACTACAGATAGCATTCACTCATGATACCATCTGGAGGTCTGCCCCAGAGAGAGAGAAACACAGTTATATTCACGAGGGACTAGAGCCTGCTATTGTTTTACACCAGATATCCTGCAGCACTTTTGGTCAGCAGCTGATAATCAAACTAGTAAACAAACAAAGTAGAGGTGAGGCAGTGTGTGCTGTGTCTAGCTATTTTTGTGTATCAGTGGAGGCTCCTCCACTGAAGGGGAGGACCATCCTCAGTGAATTTCCGAAAAAAAAGTGAAACAAAAAAGTGATCCTTTTCAGATAAAGCTGTATTAAATATATTCACGTCACAAAATAATTAATTAAAACACAGTGTTTTGCAATGAAGGTCTACAGTAGCCTCAACAGCACTCTGTAGGGTAGCACCATGGTGTAGCCAGAGGACAGCTAGTGTCTGTCCTCCTCTGGGTACATTGACTTCAATACAAAACCTAGGAGGCTCATGGTTCTCACCCCCTTCCATAGACTTACACTGTCGTTATGACAACTTCTGGAGAATGTCCTCCAACCTATCAGAGCTCTTGCAATATGAACTGACATGTTGTCGACCCAATAAAAGCATCAGAGAATGAATCTAGTACTGAAAGCATAAGCTACAGCTAGCTAGCACTGCAGTGCATAAAATGTGGTGAGTCGTTGCCTCAAAGAGAGAGAACGACAATAGTTGAACAGTTGTCTGTGCTGGTGGAGAAGCAAAAGAGAGAGAGAGCTAGCTATATTTTATATTTTTTACACTTTCACTTACCTAGCTAGCGAAGGCTGCTAGATAGTTTAACCTACTCAAACACTCAGCTCAAACAGAGAGGGATGCTATGTTAGCTAGCTGGCTATGGCTATCCAACACTGGAACTCTTCCAAGTCAAGGTAAGCTGTTTATAAATGTATAGCCACTGTGGCCCGCCGGTCTAACTGCTTGCTGTACACTGTACTGCATGATTGCAGCGGGTTTATTAATGTTGAGGACAAACGTTCTGCTAGCGGAACGCCTCGCCAATATCCAATGGTAGAGCGTGGCGCGAAATACAAAAACCTCAAAAATGCTATAATTTCAATTTTTCAAACATACAACTATTTTACACCATTTAAAAGACAAGACTCTCGTTAATCTAACCACATTGTCCGATTTCAAAAAGGCTTTACAGCGAAAGCAAAACATTAGATTATGTTAGGAAAGTACACAGCCAAAAATAATCACACAGCCATTTTCCAAGCAAGCATATATGTGTCACGCTTGTCGTTGGAAATGGAGGACCAAAACGCAGCAGGGACATGTATACTCATCTTCTTTATTTATGGGAAAAGAAGGGAAAAACCAGACAAACACGTATACAAAAATAACAAAACGATGAACGACAAAATAACAGCCTTGAAGGCAACACAGCAATCCAAGGACAATCTCCCACAAATGCACAGACAAACACACCCAACTAATATAGGACTTCCAATCAAAGGCAACACCAAACAGCTGCCTTCAATTGGAAGTCCACCCCAATTAACCAAACATAGAAACACACTCACTAGACTACACATAGAAATACACAAACATAGACCACAACTCAAAACCCTGAAATAATAAATCAAACGCCCTCCTAACTAACACACCACCCTGAACCACATAAAACAAATACCCTCTGCCACGTCCTGACCAAACTACAATAACAATTAACCCTTATACTGGCCAGGACGTGACAGTACCCCCCCCCCCTTAAAGGTGCTAACCCCGGAAGCACCTTAAAAAAACAAAAAAACAAAAAACCACAACCCCAAACAACAAAACAAATTTCCCCTCTTCTAAAATGGAGGGAAGGGAGGGTGGCTGCCGTCAACGACGGCACTGTGCTACACCCCCCCTCCCCAACCCACCTATATCAGGAGGTGGCTCCGGTTCTGGCCGTTCCAGGCAGTAGGGCCACTCTGGCAGTTCGGGGCAGTCTGGCCAGTCCGGCAGCTCGGGGCAGTCTGGCCACTCCGGCAGCTCGGGGCAGTCTGGCCACTCCGGCAGCTCGGGGCAGTCTGGCCACTCCGGCAGCTCGGGGCAGTCTGGCCACTCCGGCAGCTCGGGGCAGTCTGGCCACTCCGGCAGCTCGGGGCAGTCTGGCCACTCCGGCAGCTCGGGGCAGTCTGGCCACTCCGGCAGCTCGGGGCAGTCTGGCCACTCCGGCAGTTCGGGGCAGTCTGGCCACTCCGGCAGTTCGGGGCAGTCTGGCCACTCCGACGACTGTTGACTGGCGGGCAGCTCTGACGACTGTTGACTGGCGGGCAGCTCTGACGACTGTTGACTGGCGGGCAGCTCTGACGACTGTTGACTGGCGGGCAGCTCTGGTGACTGTTGACTGGCGGGCAGCTCTGGTGACTGTTGACTGGCGGGCAGCTCTGGTGACTGTTGACTGGCGGCAGCTCTGGTGACTGTTGACTGGCGGGCAGCTCTGGTGACTGTTGACTGGCGGGCAGCTCTGGTGACTGTTGACTGGCGGGCAGCTCTGGTGACTGTTGACTGGCGAGGCTGGGTTCACGCACTTGAAGCCTGGTGCGTGGTGCTGGTACTGGGCGTACCAGATTGTGAACACGCACCTCCATGCTAGTGCGGGGAGCTGGCCTGGGGCTCCATTCTTGCCCCGCAAAACTCCCCTTGTGCCCCCCCCAAAAAAATTCTTGGGGCGGCCTCTCGAGTTTCCTAAACTCCTCCATCGCCCTGGAAACGCTCCTCCTTAGCTCTGCCCACGTCCATCCTTCCTCCTCGTTCCTCTGCTGCTTGGTCCTGGTGAGGTGGGAGATTCTGTCACGCTTGTCGTTGGAAATGGAGGACCAAAACGCAGCAGGGACATGTATACTCATCTTCTTTATTTATGGGAAAAGAAGGGAAAAACCAAACAAACACGTATACAAAAATAACAAAACGATGAACGCCAAAATAACAGCCTTGAAGGCAACACAGCAATCCAAGGACAATCTCCCACAAATGCACAGACAAACACACCTAACTAATATAGGACTTCCAATCAAAGGCAACACCAAACAGCTGCCTTCAATTGGAAGTCCACCCCAATTAACCCAACATAGAAACACACTCACTAGACTACACATAGAAATACATAAACATAGACCACAACTCAAAACCCTGAAATAATAAATCAAACGCCCTCCTAACTAACACACCACCCTGAACCACATAAAACAAATACCCTCTGCCACGTCCTGACCAAACTACAATAACAATTTACCCTTATACTGGCCAGGACGTGACAATATGTCACATAAACCCAAAACACAGCTAAATGAAGCACTAACCTCTTCATCAGATGACACTCCTAGGACATTATGATATACAATACATGCATGTTTTGTTCAATCAAGTTCATATTTATATCCAAAAACAGCTTTTTACATTAGCATGTGATGTTCAGAACATGCATTCCCACGCAAAATTTACTGAATTTACTAAATTACTCATCATAAACGCTGACAAAATACATAACAATTATTTTAAGAATTATAGATACAGAACTCCTTTATGCAATCTCTATGTCAGATTTTAAAATAGCTTTTCAGCGAAAGCACATTTTGCAATATTCTGAGTACATAGCTCAGCCATCACGGCTAGCTATTTTGACACCCGCCAAGGCTCACTAAACTCAGAATTACTATTAGAAAAATTGTATTACCTTTGCTGATCTTCGTCAGAATGCACTCCCAGGACTGCTACTTCAACAACAAATGTTGTTTTTGCTCCAAATAATCCATAGTTATGTCCAAATACCTCCGTTTTGTTCGTGCGTCCAGGTCACTATCCAAAGGGTAACGTGCGAGCGCATTTCGAGACAAAAAAATTCAAAATGTTCCTTTACCGTATTTAGAAGCATGTCAAACGCTGTTTAAAGTCAATTTTTATGGTATTTTTCTCGTAAAATAGCGATAATATTCCAACCGGACAATAGTGTATTCATTCAAAGAGGAAAAGAAAAAACAGCATGGTCGCGGGACAGCGCATATCCAATCTCTTTGTCACCAGGCAGACCACTGACAAACTGCGCTAGTATACTCTGCCCAGAGACAGGAGACGCCTCAATCCACTTTATGAAGGCTTTAGAGAGCCAATGGAAGCCTTAGAAAGTGCTTCGTAACAGCTCAGATACTGTAGTTTTGATAGAGAACCAAAAGAAGAACTACAAATTTACAGACAGGCCACTTCCTGCTTGGAATCTTCTCAGGTTTTTGCCTGCCATATGAGTTCTGTTATACTCACAGACACCATTCAAACAGTTTTAAAAACTTCTGAGTGTTTTCTATCAAAATCTACTAATAATATGCATATTCTCATTTCTGGGCAAGAGTAGTAAACAGTTTAAATCGGGTAAGTTTTTTTCATCCGGCCGTGAAAATACTGCCCCCTATCCACAACAGGTTAACAAATTAGTTTTAGTAGCTAGCTATGTTGATAATGGCGGTAGCTAATATGGTGACAACAATGTAGGCTGTATGTAGCAGTCAGCAGTAATGGTATGATGGTTTGGCTTGGAAAGTTTTTTTTGCCTGGCACAGACAGCTGTTGTATTGTGCATTAAAGCCCACAAGCGAAGGGAAAAGGTGAGAGGAGGAAAGCGTGCAGATGCGAGAAAGAATTATACAACGAGCAAATGATCATGCTGTTTGTATGTGGCTGCTATGAAAGTGAACTGTGTTTGCCGTGATCAGGGGTGTATTCATTCCACCGATTCTGTTGAAAGACCTTTCTTAAACGGATGCAAACGGAACGAAAAGGGGATAAACATACCTGAAGTTGTCCAATAGAAACTCTCATTTGCAACTGTTGGACTAATGATTACACCCTAGATCAGTGTGCATGGCAGTATTGAATGTGTCACTGGCTGTCACCTTGATTACTCTAATTTCTCTTGACCTGTGCACCTACATCGTAAACAGTCATTCATAGGCTAGGTTGTAGCAACCTCACGATGGGTTTTGGGAAAATTAGAATATCATATAGTAGCCTAAACCTATCAATGTTACATTGAGCTGGAGGAATGGAATGACAGTCAACCAATATGCTGTAATAGAATAAAGCCATAATGCTAAAAAATGATCGTCCTCCCTCATCTTAAATCGACCGCCACTGTTGTGTATTTCTTTAATTTAAGTCAGTTAAGAACAAATTCTGATTTACAATAACGGTCTACCAAAAGGCAAAAGACCTCCTGCGGGGATGGGGCTGGGATTAAAAATACAAATAAATTAAATAAAAATATAGGACAAAACACACATCACGACAAGAGAGACAACACAACACTACATAAAGAGATACCTAAGAGAACAACATAGCAAGGAAGCAACACATGACAACACAGCATGGTAGCAACACAACATGACAACAACACAGCATGGTAGTAACACATGACAACACAGCATGGTAGCAACACAACATGACAACAACATAGCATGGTAGCAACACATGACAACACAGCATGGCAGTAGCACAACATGGTAGCAGCACAACATGGTAGCAGCACAACATGGTAGCAGCACAACATGTAAGCAGCACAACATGGTAGAAGAACAAAACAGGGTACAAACGTTATTGGGCACAGAAAACAGCACAAAGGGCAAGAAGGTAGAGACAACAATATATCACGCAAAGCAGCCACAACTGTCAGTAAGAGTGTCCATGATTGAGTCTGTGAATTAAGAGATTGAGATAAAACTGTCCAGTTTGAGTGTTAGTTGCAGCTCGTTCCAGTCGCTAGCTGCAGCAAACTGAAAAGACGAGCGACCCAGGGATGTGTGTGCTTTGGAGACCTTTAACAAAATGTGACTGGCAGAACGGATGTTGTATGTGGAGGATGAGGGCTGCAGTAGACATCTCAGATAGGGGGGAGTGAGGCCTTAGAGGGTTTTATAAATAAGCATCAACCAGTGGGTCTTGCCACAGGTTTACAGAGATGACCAGTTTACAGAGGAGTATAGAGTGCGGTGATGTGTCCTATAAGGAGCGTTGGTGGCAAATCTGATGGCCGAATGGTAAAGAACATCTAGCCGCTCGAGAGCACCCTTACCTGCCGATCTATAAATTACGTCTTCGTAATCTAGCATGGGTAGGATGGTCATCTGAATCAGGGTTAGTTTGGCAGCTGGGGTGAAAGAGGAGTGATTACGATAGAGGAAACCAAGTCTAGATTTAACTTTAACCTGCAGCTTTGAAATGTGCTGAGAGAAGGACAGTGTACCGTCTAGCTTCCTACTGCCTGAGCTATGTTGTTGATGTAAATTGAGAAGAGCGTGGGGCCTAGGATCAAGCCTTGGGGTACACCCTTGGTGACAGCCAGTGGCTGAGACAGCAGATGTTCTGACTTTATACACTACATTCTTAGAGATCGGTAGTTAGCAAACCAGGCCAAAGACCCCTCAGAGATATAGACCCCTCACCAATACTCCTTAGTATATAGGGTGGGGGTACAGTATGTGTGTGTGTGTGTGTGTGTGTGTGTGTGTGTGTGTGTGTGTGTGTAATGTGTGTGTGTGTGTGTGCGCGCGTGTGTGTCTAATGTGTGTGTGTATCGAGAGCGAGAGAGCGAGAGAGAGAACGTGTGTGTGTGTGTGTGTGTGTATGTGTGTGTGTGTGTGTGTGTGTGTGTGTGTGTGTGTGTGTGTGTGTATGTGTGTGTGTGTGTGTGTGTGTGTGTGTGTGTAATGTGTGTGTAATGTGTGTGTGTGTGTAGCGAGAGCGAGAGAGAGAACGTGTGTGTGTGTGTGTGTGTGTGTGTGTGTGTGTGTGTGTGTGTGTGTGTGTGCGCGTGTGTGTCTAATGTGTGTGTGTGTGTAGCGAGAGCGAGAGAGAGAGAACGTGTGTGTGTGTGTGTGTGTGTGTGTGTGTGTGTGTGTGTGTGTGTGTGTGTGTGTGTGTGTGTGTGTGTGTGTGTGTGTGTGTGTGTGTGTGTGTGTGTGTGTGTGTGTGTGTGGAGAGAGAGCGTGTCTGGGATGTGTGCCTGACTCTTGAAGCAGCAGAGGAACTCTCCATTTACAAGCAGAGGGACGGAACATGAAATGGAAGAGGGTGACTGGAATGTCTCCATGTGAAAGAATTCTGCTGCCAGTTTCCCTTTTTTCCCCTCCTCTTACTGCATTCCATCTCAGTGCACAGCGATGGGAGAGGTTGGGAGAGTGAAGAGAGAGAGGGAAAGAGAGAGAGGGAAAGAGAAAAAGGGAAAGTGCGGGATAAGCATGGAATGAGAGGAAGATGGAGAGCGAGAAGAAATCGACAGATTGAAAGGAGAGAAAGATTGGGAGAGAGTGAGGAGTGGAAGAGAGCCAGTGAGAAAAGGATAGAGAGGGAGAATAGAAGGAGAGCAAGTAGAGAGATAGAAAGAGGGAGAGAACGAGAGGAGATAGAAAAATGTAAGGAAAGGAGAGAAAGATAGAGTGAGTGAGAAAGAGAAGAAAGAAAAAGAGGAGATGGAGGAGTGTTTGCGAGGCCGGGAACATAGAGCAGTGGCCGGGGGGATGTTTAGATAGGTGCAGGCTGCCACTAGGAAGTCTGGGCTCCAACATAAACACTCCGTCACACAACCCAGCACTCCCAACTGTGGGAGAAACCTGCCCTGAGATGGACGGATGGACAGAGAGAGGGAACAAGGGAGTGGGAGGAGGGAGGTGGGGAGAATGGGTACACGGCCACTTTCAGATCCCTGCAGAATATATACACAGCTGAGTTGAGGCCCTGGACCAATTTCCTCTCTGCTTCTCAGTGACTAGGGATCCTGAGGCCACTCTGAATGGGTTTATCTACATGTAATCTCTATGTCATACTGCACTGTGCCCTCCCCCTCCCACAAACACACACACACGTAAATGCACACACAGGTAGACAAACAAACACACACACACACACTCACACACACACACACGTGTCAGTCTCCTCTGGTTTGTATTTCCCAGGTTTTCTGGGGAAATTCAATCGAAAACGAAACCCAGAGAAATATGTAGCCTACTAACGAGCAG
Source organism: Salmo trutta (assembly GCF_901001165.1). Lineage (NCBI taxonomy): Eukaryota > Metazoa > Chordata > Actinopteri > Salmoniformes > Salmonidae > Salmo > Salmo trutta. The sequence goes on along the minus strand of NC_042969.1, from coordinate 66,383,805 downwards.
AAACATTACACCAGTAAACCCAGGCTCCATCAAATCAGACACACTGGTTTTAAAGTCACTGTGACATCATGGCCTATATGTTGCCCATTCCCACATCACCTATTGGAGCCATTAGAACTACATACACTCAGGCTGTGTCCCAAATGGCACCCTATTCCCTACATAATGCACTACTTTTGGCCATAGCCCTATGGTCCCTGGTCAAAGGTAATACACTATATATAGAAAACAAGTAATACACTATACAGTTGAAGTCGGAAGTTTACATACACTTATGTTGGAGTCATTAAAACTCGTTTTTCAACCACTCCACAAATTTCTTGCTCACAAACTATAGTTTTGGCAAGTCGGTTAGGACATCTACTTTGTGCATGACACAAGTCATTTTTCCAACAATTGTTTACAGACAGATTATTTCACTTATAATTCACTGTATCACAATTCCAGTGGGTCAAAAGTGTACATACACTAAGTTGACTGTGCCTTTAAATAGCTTGGAAAATTCCAGAAAATAATGTCATGGCTTTAGAAGCTTCTGATAGGCTAACTGACATAATTTGAGTCAATTGGAGGTGTACCTGTGGATGTATTTCAAGACCTACCTTCAAACTCAGTCCCTCTTTGCTTGACATCATGGGAAAATAAAAAGATATCAGCCAAGACCTCAGAATTTGTTTTTAGACCTCCACAAGTCTGGTTCATCCTTGGGAGCAATTTCCAAACTCCTGAAGGTACCATGTTCATCTGAACAAACAATAGTATGCAAGTATAAACACCATGGGACCACACAGCTGTCATACTGCTCAGGAAGGAGACGCGTTCTGTCTCCTAGAGATGAACGCACTTTGGTGCGAAAAGTGCATATCAATCCCAGAACAACAGCAAAGGACCTTGTGAAGATGTTGGAGGAAACAGGTACAAAAGTATCTATATCCACAGTAAAACGAGTCCTATATCGACATAACCTGAAAGGCCGCTCAGAAATGAAGAATCCACTGCTCCAAAACCGCCATAAAAAAGCCTGACTACGGTTTGCAACTGCACATGGGGACAAAGATAGTACTTTTTGGAGAAACATTAAGAACATACAGCTGGCGGGTTATACACTCTATTGGCAGGAAAGAACAGCAGCCTCTGGTAAGACACGGGGCGGGGGCCTATGCATATATGTAAATAATAGCTGGTGCACTATATCTAAGCCTCAGGGTTTTGCTCGCCTGAGGTTGAGTATCTCATGATAAGCAGTAGACCACACTATCTACCTAGATAGTTTTCGTCTGTATTTTTCGTAGCTGTCTGCATACCACCACAGACCGAGGCTGGCACTAAAACCGCACTCAATGAGCTGTATTCCGCCATAAACAAACAGGAAAACTCTCATCCAGAGGCGGCGCTCCTAGTGGCCGGGGACTTTAATGCAGGGAAACTGAAATCAGTTTTACCGAATTTCTATCAGCATGTTAAATGTGCAACCAGAGGGAAAACAATTCTACACCACCTTTACTCCACACACAGAGACGCGTACAAAGCTCTCCCTCGCCCTCCATTTGGCAAATCTAATCATAACTCTATCTTCCTGATTCCTGCTTACAAGAAAAAACTAAAGCAGGAAGCACCAGTGACTCAGTCTATAAAAAAGTGGTCAGATAAATCAGATGTTAAGCTACAGGACTGTTTTGCTAGCATAGACTGGAATATGTTCCGGGATTCTTCCGATGACATTGAGGAGTACACCACATCAGTCACTGGCTTTATCAATATGTGCATCAAGGACGTCGTCCCCACAGTGACTGAACGTACATACCCCAACCATGGATTACAGGCAACATTCGCACTGAGCTAAAGGGTACCCGGAAGCTGATAAGAAATCCCGCTATGCCCTCCGACGAACCATCAAACAGGCAAGGCGTCAATACAGGACTAAGATTGAATCATACTACACCGGCTCCGACGCTCGTTGGATGTGGCAGGGCTTGCAAACTATTAGAGATTACAAAGGGAAGCACAGCCATGAGCTGCCCAGTGACACGAGCCTACCAGATGAGCTAAATCACTTCTATGCTTGCTTCGAGGCAAGTAACAATGAAACACGCATGAGAGCATCAGCTGTTCCGTACAACTGTGTGATCACGCTCTCCACAACTGATGTGAGTAAGACCTTTAAACAGGTCAACATTCATAAGGCCACTGGGCCAGACGGATTAGCAGGATGTGTACTCCGAGCATGCGCTGACCAACTGGCAAGTGTCTTCACTGACAGTTTCAACCTCTCCCTGACCGAGTCTGTAATACGAACATGTTTCAAGCAGACCACCATAGTCCCTGTGCCCAATAACACCAAGGTAACCTGCCTAAATGACTACCGACCCGTAGCACTTATGTCTGTAGTCATGAAGTGCTTTGAAAGGCTGGTCATGGCTCACATCAACACCATCATCCCAGAAACCCTAGACCCACTCCAATTTGCATACCGTACCAACAGACCCACAGATGATGCAATCTCTATTGCACTCCACACTGCCCTTTCCCACCTGGACAAAGGACACCTATGTGAGAATGCTATTCATTGACTACAGCTCAGCGTTCAACACCATAGTGCCCTCAAAGCTCATCAATAAGCTAAGGACCCTGGGACTAAACACCTTCCTCTGCAACTGGATCCTGGACTTCCTGACGGGTCGCCCCCAGGTGGTAAGGGTAGGTAACAACACATCCGCCGCGATGATCCTAAACATGGGGGCCCCTCAGTGGTGCGTGCTCAGTCCCCTCTGTACTCCCTGTTCACTCATGACTGCATGGCCAGGCACGACTCCAACACCATCATCAAGTTTTGTTGCTGACACAACAGTAGTAGGCCTGATCACCGACAACGATGAGACAGCCTATAGGGAGGAGGTCAGAGACCTGACCATGTGGTGCAAGGACAACAATTGTCCCTCAATGTGATCAAGACAAAGGAGATGATTGTGGACTGCAGGAAAAGGAGGACCGAGCACACCCCCATTCTCATTGACAGGGCTGCAGTGGAGCAGGTTGAGAGCTTCAAGTTCCTTGGCATCCACATCACCAACAAACTAACTATGGTCCAAGCACACCAAGACAGTCGTGAAGAAGGCACGACAAAACCTAATCCCCCTCAAGAGACTGAAAAGATTTGGCATGGGTCCTCAGATACTCAAAAAGCTCTACAGCTGCACCATCGAGAGCATCCTGGTGGGTTGCATCACTGCATGGTATGGCAACTGCTCGGCCTCCGACCGCAAGGCACTACAGAGGGTAGTGCATACGGCCCAGTACATCACCGGGGCAAAGCTTCCTGCAATCCAGGACCTCTATACCAGACGGTGTCAGAGGGAGGCTCTAAAAATTGTCAAAGACTCCAGCCACCCTAGTCATAGACTGTTCTTTCTGCTACCACACTGCAAGCGGTACCGGAGTGCCAAGTCTAGGTCCAAAATGCTTCTAAACAGCTTCTACCCCCAAGCCATAAGACTCCTGAACAGCTAATCAAATGGCTACCCAGAATATTTGCATTGCCCCCCCCCATGCTGCTGCTACTCTCTGTTATTATCTATGCATAGCCACTTTAATAACTCTACCTACATGTACCTAATTACCTCGACACCGGTGCCCTGACACATTGACACATTGACTCTGTACCGGTACCCCCTGTATATAGCCTCCACATTGACTCTGTACCGGTACCCCCTGTATATAGCCTCCACATTGACACATTGACTCTGTACCAGTACCCCCTGTATATAGCCTCCACATTGACTCTGCACCGGTACCCCTGTATATAGCCTCCACATTGACACATTGACTCTGTACCGGTACCCCCTGTATATAGCCTCCACATTGACACATTGACTCTGTACCGGTACCCCCTGTATATAGCCTCCACATTGACACATTGACTCTGTACCGGTACCCCCTGTATATAGCCTCCACATTGACTCTGTACCGGTACCCCCTGTATATAGCCTCCACATTGACACATTGACTCTGTACCAGTACCCCCTGTATATAGCCTCCACATTGACTCTGCACCGGTACCCCTGTATATAGCCTCCACATTGACACATTGACTCTGTACCGGTACCCCCTGTATATAGCCTCCACATTGACACATTGACTCTGTACCGGTACCCCCCTGTATATAGCCTCCACATTGACACATTGACTCTGTAACGGTACCCCCTGTATATAGCCTCCACATTGACACATTGACTCTGTACCGGTACCCCCTGTATATAGCCTCCACATTGACTCTGTAACGGTACCCCCTGTATATAGCCTCCACATTGACACATTGACTCTGTACCGGTAACCCTTGTATATAGCCTCCACATTGACTCTCTACCGGTACCCCCTGTATATAGCCTCCACATTGACACATTGACTCTGTACCGGTATCCCTTGTATATAGCCTCCACATTGACTCTGTACCGGTACCCCCTGTATATAGCCTCCACATTGACACATTGACTTTGTACCGGTACCCCCTGTATATAGCCTCCACATTGACACATTGACTCTGTACCGGTACCCCCTGTATATAGCCTCCACATTGACACATTGACTCTGTAACAGTACCCCCTGTATATAGCCTCCACATTGACTCTGTACCGGTACCCCCTGTATATAGCCTCCACATTGACACATTGACTCTGTAACAGTACCCCCTGTATATAGCCTCCACATTGACTCTGTACCGGTACCCCCTGTATATAGCCTCCACATTGACTCTGTAACGGTACCCCCTGTTTATAGCCTCCACATTGACACATTGACTTTGTACCGGTACCCCCTGTATATAGCCTCCACATTGACTCTATAACGATACCCCCTGTATATAGCCTCCACATTGACACATTGACTCTGTAACAGTACCCCCTGTATATAGCCTCCACATTGACTCTGTACCGGTACCCCCTGTATATAGCCTCCACATTGACTCTGTAACGGTACCCCCTGTATATAGCCTCCACATTGACACATTGACTCTGTACCGGTACCCCCTGTATATAGCCTCCACATTGACACATTGACTCTCTAACGGTACCCCCTGTATATAGCCTCCACATTGACACATTGACTCTGTAACGGTACCCCCTGTATATAGCCTCCACATTGACACATTGACTCTCTAACGGTACCCCCTGTATATAGCCTCCACATTGACACATTGACTCTGTACCGGTACCCCCTGTATATAGCCTCCACATTGACTCTGTAACAGTACCCCCTGTATATAGCCTCCACATTGACACATTGACTCTCTAACGGTACCCCCTGTATATAGCCTCCACATTGACACATTGACTCTCTAACGGTACCCCCTGTATATAGCCTCCACATTGACACATTGACTCTGTACCGGTACCCCCTGTATATAGCCTCCACATTGACTCTGTAACGGTACCCCCTGTATATAGCCTCCACATTGACACATTGACTCTGTACCGGTAACCCTTGTATATAGCCTCCACATTGACTCTGTACCGGTACCCCCTGTATATAGCCTCCACATTGACACATTGACTCTGTACCGGTACCCCTTGTATATAGCCTCCACATTGACTCTGTACCGGTACCCCCTGTATATAGCCTCCACATTGACACATTGACTTTGTACCGGTACCCCCTGTATATAGCCTCCACATTGACACATTGACTCTGTACCGGTACCCCCTGTATATAGCCTCCACATTGACACATTGACTCTGTACCGGTACCCCCTGTATATAGCCTCCACATTGACTCTATAACGGTACCCCCTGTATATAGCCTCCACATTGACACATTGACTCTGTAACAGTACCCCCTGTATATAGCCTCCACATTGACTCTGTACCGGTACCCCCTGTATATAGCCTCCACATTGACTCTGTAACGGTACCCCCTGTATATAGCCTCCACATTGACACATTGACTTTGTACCGGTACCCCCTGTATATAGCCTCCACATTGACTCTATAACGGTACCCCCTGTATATAGCCTCCACATTGACACATTGACTCTGTAACAGTACCCCCTGTATATAGCCTCCACATTGACTCTGTACCGGTACCCCCTGTATATAGCCTCCACATTGACTCTGTAACGGTACCCCCTGTATATAGCCTCCACATTGACTCTCTAACGGTACCCCCTGTATATAGCCTCCACATTGACACATTGACTCTGTACCGGTACCCCCTGTATATAGCCTCCACATTGACACATTGACTCTCTAACGGTACCCCCTGTATATAGCCTCCACATTGACACATTGACTCTGTAACGGTACCCCCTGTATATAGCCTCCACATTGACACATTGACTCTCTAACGGTACCCCCTGTATATAGCCTCCACATTGACACATTGACTCTGTACCGGTACCCCCTGTATATAGCCTCCACATTGACTCTGTAACAGTACCCCCTGTATATAGCCTCCACATTGACACAT